>NW_027189171.1:707395-938466 GCF_040958095.1 Procambarus clarkii
TCTGGAAGTTCACTACCCTGATATCTTCAGGTTCTTCTGGGCTTAACTACCAGAATCATCTGCAGCTCCTCCAGGCTGCTACCATGAAGTTTCTTTGAGCAACTACGGTGCTTCACCCTTCTGCTAGGGTCCTCCACAGCTCTCTTGGCTGCTACACCATGAAGTTTCCTCGAGCAACTATGGTGCTTCACCACCTCTACAGAAGCACGTGACACTCCTCTTCACTGCTTCTCCTCACAGCTCGAGGTCCTCTGCTCCACTACCTTGGAGTCTCATTAATTACTTCATCTATGCTGGCTTCGAAGTTCCCAGCAACTTCTTCCCCAAAGACAAACCTGCAACCCATCGACACTCCAATAAAAATGTTTCCCCTCTAACACATAAACAAAAATAATCACACAATATGTTTGCCTCAAACCTCTATCTGTCCTCTACGTACAGTGAGAGTGGACTCCCCCATTTTGGGCGGGTCCATACTCCACCTCGCCTGGCGGGAGTGAGTCACATTGGGAGGGTCCTTCGCCGTCTGGAGCCGGGCTCCCTCAGTTACCTTCCAGCGCTCAGAAGAGGCGGATGTCGCTCTGTGTTCCTCCCTCTCCACTCTCTTATTTCAGGCCTTCTGCCTTATTAAAACATGTCTAACTTATAAATAAACATTGCTACTGTCGCTGGGCACACGACCAACTACAAGCAATCACTATGAACTGGCGTATATCGTGCTTACCACAGATTGTCTGGCCGAGGGCGCTCCTCCCTCTGACGAAGCTTGGTCAGGGTGCTTCCACGGCCCCCAATAATGCCTCTGGGCGGTTTAATAAACACTCCTCATCGCCCACGACTTGAGACCACACATCCCCAGCTCGATTCCACAGCTGGTACGTCTGCACACTTCTCTTCTCTTCGAGATATATCACTAGGGGTTCCTCTCTGACAGGAGCTCAACGGAGCGCGGCTTTCCCCCTGCGATGTCTGGCACTCAAGTGAGGTCAAAGCCCCTCCAGAAGCGAGCCTCAAGCCTCCAGCAAAATGTCCACATCTCCTAGCCAGTAATTTATCTGTTTTCTTCTTCATTGCCCATAATCTCAAATTGTTATATATATCCAAGCAACTATTTTACATATGTGTTACCACCTCAATATTTGCTAGACCTTCAAATCAGGTCAGGCTTGATGAATAACTCTCAAGGGGAAGACTCGTTTCTCCTGCAGGGTGAGATCATAACATTCCCCTCCCCTTATTTTTGAGAGTTATTCCAGTGGCAAAGCTCGGGATAATACATCCGCCACCACACTGTCTCGTTCTTCACCCGATATACTCCCTTAGGAGTCTACAATTAGTTCGTTGCACCTTGCAACATCTGGCTCACAACTCGCCAGAAACATGATCTTCTCACAAACGATTTGACCTCTCTGGCACCTCTTGGCTAGGCTGTCCTCCTTGGACGCCTGCAATCCATCGGTCCACTCTACTTATTGTTTCGACCCTCCGTTACCTCGTCTTCTTCTCTTCACGTCCCGAGTCAGACATCTACTGTCTGTACCTCCTCTGTCGTCTTCACACTTCTATCTACTGCCATTATACTTTCGTCTCCTGACATCATACGTCACTCCCTCGTTTTCACCGACGATCCTCCCTTTCGTCTCCTCATTTATCCGAGACCTCATCCTGTTTGACTTCCACCGAGTCCTCGGCTTTCTTCTATTCCTCCATGCCTGTATCATCATCCTCTTCTCACGCTTTTCACCTCTATACAACTCCATTTCTTCTCCTTCAACTCTTCTTCATTCCCTAAAACTTTCTTCGAGCACTGTACTACTTTCAACAGCACTCAACCGTACATGTCACTTTACCTCTCCTAGAGTGCTCGTAAGCATCTCTCCACACATACTGTCTCTACTCCTCTCATTTCCTCGGCTATTACTCTTCTTCACTATCTTTTCTCCACGTTTTCAGTGGAACATGTCAACTCTTGACATCTCAAACTTCTGAACTCCACTATACCTATGCCTCTGTGCTCGTGGACAACATGACGCTCTACTCCCGTCCTCAGTATGTCCACATCCTTCCTCATTCCTACTCAGCACAGTTGCATTCGCCTTCCGACTCTCAATTTCAGCAGTCTGGACTCTACTCAGGTCCGCTCTCTTCACATGATTCTTCTTCGGCTGGGCCATCTTCCCTTTTGACCTTACCGAGACTTCATTTTCCTGGGCTGGACCTTCATCAAACAGCCACGCTATATCTAGGTCGATATCTTCTACCGGTTGAATCGACAGTCTCATCTTCTCCAGCGTCTTCCTTGTCGGCCACCTCTGCCTTTGTCACTACCGAGACAGGATTTTCATTGGCTTGGCGGTCTCCTGACTCATCTCGGATGTCAGTCAGGTTCAAACTCTCAGGTGTCCCACCCATGCCGTTGCCTTCTGGGCACTCCTCTGGCACAGTCTCCGCTATGACTCTTGGCAACACCTTTGTCCCGCACAAGTCATTCCCCAGGATCACTTGGACTCCTGGAACAGGTATGTCGGGGCACACTCCCAACATCACCTCCGCCGACACATATTCCGACCTTAGGTGGACAGTACAAACGGGCATGTCACTCTCAGACAATAACCCATATACTTTCATCTTTCCACTGCCAGCTAACCGTCGATCATTCCCAATCAGGCTTCTCGTAATCAAGCTCTGATTTGCTCCGGTATCTCTTAAGATACCAACTTCTACCTCAGATTGGCCTCCTACACTGATTCAACCTCTACTCATGAACGGCCTATACCTATCGTTCACTAAGTTCACCTTCTGAGGTTTGTCTCGGAACACATTAGTATATCTACTTCGGGGGTCACACATGGCCAGGGTCACAACTCTCTTGCCCTGCCGACAATCTCGCATCACGTGACCCAATCCGTTACAATTGAAACACCTCACCTGGGAAAAGTCTCTTCTATATGTACCAAAGTGGCTCTGACTTTGTCCACTCGCATGAGAGTTCCTAGGGCCAGGCACACTACCTGCACTCTGCAGAGCTTTACTGGACTCTTGATTTCCAGGATAACGATCAGTTTCTCGTTTAGCTCCTCCATCTTCACTTTCAGACGAAGTGCGCAACCTACTCTTCTGAGTTTTAGGGTACTTACTTTTATTTGCCCATTTATCAAAATTCTTCTCACCCCAGACTCCTCTAGGTCTTTCATAACTTCTTCCTCCCCAGACTCCACTGGATCTGCCATTGCTGCGTCTCACCTCGCTTCTCACTCTGTTCTCCCTTCGGCTCTTGTATGCTTCAGTAATCATATCCGCCCTATCTGCGGCATCTTTCACCTCCTTTATCCCTGCTTCTTGGATCTTGAACTTTGTTTCGGGATGCATCATTCCAAGAACTTCTCCATGACCATCAGTTGCTTTAGGTCAGCGTAAGATCCAACTCCAGCAGCCTCAATCCACTTCTGGAATCGTCTTTCAAGATCTCTTGCTGTCTCAGCAAAGGTACATGCTCCAATTTTGATCATCTCTCTGAAGCGCTTCCTATAAGCTTCTGGGGTTAACTGAAACGAGCGCAATATGCTGCTCTTTACTGTGGCATAATCCTGGCACTCTTCCAGTGACAATTGGGTGTACGCCTCCCTGGCTGCACCGGTCAGTCTTAACTGGACCAGCTGGGCCCATTCCTCCTGTGGCCACTCCTTGATACTGGCTACTTTTTCAAAGTGCTCGAAGAAGCTCTCTGCCTCTTCGGGAACAAACAAGGGAATGTCCTTCTCCCTAACCCTAACATCTGGTGAGTGTAATACCTGGGTTGTGCTCTCTGGCAACCCATGTTCAATCCTTTGCTCAGCCAAGGTTCTATTCGCTTCTATCTGCATTTGTTTTGTTCTCTCTTTTTCTTTCTCCTGTTCCAACTCCAGTTCTCTTACTCTGGTTTTCTCTTTTTCTATCTCTTTTTTCATCTGGAGTTCTAATTTCATCTTTTCCAGCTGGAACTGTCTCTCCTTGTCCTCTCATTGTTGCTGCATCTGGAGCTCTAACTGGAATCTCTCCAAGCTCTTATTTCGGCTACTCCTGCTACTGCTGCTACTCTTGCTGCTCCTACTCAATCCCTGGGATCTCACTTCATCCTGCCCATCATCCTCCTTTCCACTTTCAGCTACTTTCTGGGCTCCTTGTTCTGCCGCTTCACTCCTGGCTCTTAACTGCCTCAGGATCTCATCCTTCATCCCAGCTACTTTAGATGCTTTCAACCTAATGCCACATTTTTCTACTATTTGTTTTCATTGATCCCTCGTGCAACTTTCCAAGTCCTCAGGCTTGCCTGACTCCACAAACGCTTGCACCTTATCCATCTTGTCCTGTGAGTCTTCCTAAGAGAGAGAGTATACACCTGCGGTCACACAGTTTATCTATTTCAGCAAGGGAGTACAAATCCACTCTTGGACATGGTGTGGGTGTGTCAGTTTACTCTCCCGGACAGGCCCCCAATTTATTATAGTACGTGTGGGTTGGTGGTGTTGTTGTCGTCGTGTTCCTCCTTTACGGACAACCAAACCCACAACTCGGTAGAGTGCTTATACCTCACTAGGAAATCACCCTTGGCGTTTCTGGCTCTTGGAGAGGGGCTCAACGTCACACATTTAGGGGATGCGGCTCCAACACTTAGTCTCGTTGTCACGTGCACACACCCACTCGAGCCGCTGTGACTCCCCACTCTCTCCTTAGGTGATATGATCTCCTCAATCCCCTTTTGACTTATTAGTATTACCTTCTACCCTGTCCACAACAGTGGTTCTTGGTTCTTTCTCTCTCTCTCTCCTTCTTTACTACCTCCAGGGAAGCCTCACTAGGACAAGAACAAACACCAGCAAATTGAGATACATTTACTGGACAAAGCACATACACGATACATACACACATATAATAATAATGAATCCTATACTCAATAATATTACAATCAGGTTGCACTCCAACACCATCAGAACTCTATCATCAGCTTATCAAGTGGTATCCTATCTCCTGGTTCACCACCTGATACTATCACCCTCCTAAAGTAGATCAAGTCTACATACACTGTTGCACTATCAACAAGAGGAATATATATAAATATATATATATATATATATATATATATATATATATATATGTATATATATATATATATGTATATATATATATATATATATATATATATATATTAGTATATTTTGGTAGCAGTCTTTCCTGTAGACATATATTATTAAATATGACCGAAAAAGTAAGATTAATAATTCTAACACGAATTTTCTCAATCTTTCGTACATTACGCTTCACTGTTGGAGGTAAATCAAAAATCACTTCTCCAAAATTCATTTTTATTTCTAGTCTGACGCGACACGGGTGCGTTTCGTAAAACTTATTACATTTTCAAAGACTTCACAAATACACAACTGATTAGAACTTACGTCTCTCTGATATTATATCTACATTTGAGTGAGGTGGGAAGGGTGATGTGGCATTAACACAAGACAGAACAGGAGGGGATATTAATAGGGTATTAAAAGTATCAACACAAGACAGAACAGAAACAATGGGTATTGAATAGAAGTGTTTGTAGAAAGCCTATTGGTCCATATTTCTTGATGTTTCTATATTGGAGCGGAGTCTTGAGGTGGGTAGAATATAGTTGTGCAATAATTGGCTGTTGATTGCTGGTGTTGACTTCTTGATGTGTAGTGCCTCGCAAACGTCAAGCCGCCTGCTATCGCTGTATCTATCGATGATTTCTGTGTTGTTTACTAGGATTTCTCTGGCGATGGTTTGGTTATGGGAAGAGATTATATGTTCCTTAATAGAGCCCTGTTGCTTATGCATCGTTAAACGCCTAGAAAGAGATGTTGTTGTCTTGCCTATATACTGGGTTTTTTGGAGCTTACAGTCCCCAAGTGGGCATTTGAAGGCATAGACGACGTTAGTCTCTTTTAAAGCGTTCTGTTTTGTGTCTGGAGAGTTTCTCATGAGTAGGCTGGCCGTTTTTCTGGTTTTATAGTAAATCGTCAGTTGTATCCTCTGATTTTTGTCTGTAGGGATAACGTTTCTATTAACAATATCTTTCAGGACCCTTTCCTCCGTTTTATGAGCTGTGGAAAAGAAGTTCCTGTAAAATAGTCTAATAGGGGGTATAGGTGTTGTGTTAGTTGTCTCTTCAGAGGTTGCATGGCTTTTCACTTTCCTTCTTATGATGTCTTCGATGAAACCATTGGAGAAGCCGTTATTGACTAGGACCTGCCTTACCCTACAGAGTTCTTCGTCGACTTGCTTCCATTCTGAGCTGTGGCTTAGAGCACGGTCGACGTATGCGTTAACAACACTCCTCTTGTACCTGTCGGGGAAGTCGCTGTTGGCATTTAGGCACAGTCCTATGTTTGTTTCCTTAGTGTAGACTGCAGTGTGGAAACCTCCGCCCTTTTCCATGACTGTTACATCTAGAAAAGGCAGCTTCCCATCCTTTTCCGTCTCGTAAGTGAAACGCAGCACGGAACTCTGCTCAAATGCCTCCTTCAGCTCCTGCAGATGTCTGACATCAGGTACCTGTGTAAAAATGTCGTCAACATACCTGCAGTATATGGCCGGTTTCAAGTTCATGTCGACTAAGACTTTTTGCTCGATGGTACCCATGTAGAAGTTTGCAAACAGGACACCTAGGGGAGAACCCATGGCGACCCCATCTACTTGCTTATACATGTGCCCATCCGGGCTCAAGAAGGGTGCCTCTTTAGTACAAGCTTGGAGTAGTTTCCTCAGAATACTTTCTGGCATGTCAAGAGGAGTACAGGCTGGATCACGATACACTCTGTCGGCTATCATTCCGATTGTCTCGTCCACAGGTACGTTGGTAAACAGCGATTCTACGTCCAACGAGGCTCTTATCCCTGTGGCCCGTGTGCCCCGCAGTAAGTCCACAAATTCCTTTGGAGACTTCAGGCTGAAGGCGCAAGGAACATAAGGAGTCAGCAGGCTGTTGAGTCGCTTCGCCAGTCTGTACGTGGGTGTGGGTATCTGGCTAATGATTGGCCGAAGTGGGTTTCCAGGCTTGTGCGTCTTGACATTTCCATACGCATATCCAGGTTTATATTCCCCAATGATCTTTGGCAGGTGGAGTCCGGATTTCTTGGCGTTCACAGTTTCGATCAGTTTGTTGACCTTTGCTTTTAATTCGGCTGTAGTGTCCTTCGTTACCCTTTGGAACTTAGTTTGGTCAGAGAGTATGATGTTCATTTTCGCCAGATATTCGTCTTTTTTAAGAATGACATATATTGGCGACTTGTCACCTCTCCTGACAACTATCTCCTTGTTCTCACGAAGGCTTTTAGCTGCCGCTTTAAGCTCGGGGGACAGTATGGTGCTTCTGTAGTTGCCTCGATTCTTTCCTCCTTCTGCAATAAGTTCTGCTTGTAAGGTATCTTTGGTAGTGACCTTCTTTTGTGTCTCGAGGTCGAATATGTCGTCCAACAGAATTTCCAACTCTACTTTCCGGGCCATTTCACTCGGTCTGGACATAACATGACAGTTTATGCCCAGATTTAGGAGAGTAACTTGGTCCTCAGTGAGGTTAATTCCTGCAAGGTTCAGGAAGCCATCTCTTGGTCGTGGAATTGCCATAGGTCCTCCATATAATGTTGTTAGTTTCTTGATAATCCTTGTTTCAGTGCTGAGGTGATGTTGGTCTGTGAGGATGTCGAGGTGTTGTTCAATGCGGGTACGGATACTATGGTCGATGTTGCTATTTCTCCACTCGTTTGTAGCATGAAGTAGTTGCGTTTTGTTGTCTTTGATATCATTCTCTGCCTTGTATATATATATATATATATATATATATATATATATATATATATATATATATATATATATATATATATATATATATATATATATATATATATATATATATATATATATATATATATATGTCATACCTAGTAGCCAGAACGCACTTCTCAGCCTAATATGCAAGGCCCAATTTGCCTAATAAGCCAAGTTTTCATGAACTAATTGTTTTTCGACTACCTAACCTACCTAACCTATCCTAACCTAACTTTTTCAGCTACCTAACCTAACCTATAAGGATAGGTTAGGTTAGGTTAGGTAGGGTTGGTTAGGTTCGGTCATATATTTACATTAATTTTAACTCCAATAAAAAAAAATTGACCTCATACATAATGAAATGGGTAGCTTTATAATTTCATAAGAAAAAAATTATAGAAAATATATTAATTCAGGAAAACTTGGCTTATTAGGAAAATTGGACCTTGCATAATAGGCCAAAAAGTGCATTCTGGCTACTAGGTACGACATATATATATATATATATATATATATATATATATATATATATATATATATATATATATATATATATATATATATATATATATATATATATATATATATATATATAAATGGGTACAATGAAAATCAGCATGTGAATGCAATAACATATATCAGCATAAATGTTCCTTGCTACACCGCAATGATCAATCGATCACCCTATCAGTCCTAGAAGGCATACATCTGTAGGTAATCCAGCCTACGCCCGCAACTCTAAACTTCAGTATAAAACACTCCTTGACATAAGAATGCCAACAATCACTCACCTCTCACTGCGTCTTGCACGCTAATGACAACCAAACACAATCAACTCCCTACAAGTTATCCACCAGAACTTCCCTTCCACCTCTGGAAGTTCACCACCCTGATATCTTCAGGTTCTTCTGGGCTTAACTACCAGAATCCTCTGCAGCTCCTCCAGGCTGCTACCATGAAATTTCTTTGAGCAACTACGGTGCTTCACCCTTCTGCTAGGGTCCTCCACAGCTCTCTTGGCTGCTACTCCATGAAATTTCCTCGAGCAACTATGGTGCTTCATCACCTCTACAGAAGCACGTGACACTCCTCTTCACTGCTTCTCCTCACAGCTTGAGGTCCTCTGCTCCACTACCTTGGAGTCTCATCAATTACTTCATCTATGCTGGCTTCAAAGTTCTCAGCAACTTCCCCAAAGACAAACCTGCAACCCATCGACACTCCAATAAAAATGTTTCCCCTTTAACACATAGAGAAAAATAATCTCACAATATGTTTGCCTCAAACCTCTATCTGTCTTCTACGTACAGTGAGAGTGGACTCCCCCATTTTGGGCGGGTCCATACTCCACCTCGCCTGGCGGGAGTGAGTCACATTGGGAGGGTCCTTCGCCGTCAGGAGCCGGGCTCCCTCAGTTACCTGCCAGCGCTCAGAGGAGACGGATGTCGCTCCGTGTTCCTCCCTCTCTACTCTCTTATTTCAGGCCTTCTGCCTTATTAAAACATGTCTAACTTATCAATAAACATTGCTACTGTCGCTAGGCACATGACCAACTACAAGCAATCACTATGAACTGGCGTATATCGGGCTTACCACAGATTGTCTGGTCGAGGGCGCTCCTCCCTCTGACGAAGCTTGGTCAGGGCGCTTCCACGGCCCCCAATAATGCTTCTGGGCGGTTTAATAAACACTCCTCGTCGCCCACGACTTGAGACCACACATCCCCAGCTCGATTCCACAGCTGGTACGTCTGCACACTTCTCTTCTCTTCGAGATATATCATTAGGGGTTCCTCTCTGACAGGAGCTCAACGGAGCGCGGCTTTCCCCCTGCGATGTCTGGCACTCAAGTGAGGTCAAAGCCCCTCCAGAAGCGAACCTCACGCCTCCAGCAAAATGTCCACATCTCCTAGCCAGTAATTTATCTGGTTTCTTCTTCATTGCCCATAATCTCAAATGTTAAATATATCCAAGCAACTATTTTACATATGTGTTACCACCTCAATATTTGCTAGACCTTCTAATCAGGTCAGGCTTGATGAATAACTCTCAAGAAGGAGACTCGTTTCTCCTGCAGGCTGAGATCATAACAAGTCACAGATTGCATTCGGCTTTTTGACAGTTACCAAACAGTCCCAAAAAATCGGATAAAAACCTGATTTTGACCAATTATTTTAGTGGACGACGCAATGTTGCGTCATCCCCGAAATTACCGACAGTAAACGGATGACGCAGCATGCCTGGACTAAAGTGTTAAAAATTAATATTTTTTTTTAACTTTTTTATATATTTATTTATATATACAGGAGTTCTTACATTCTTGTAGAACCACTAGCACGCATAGCATAGATCGAACCAGGACCCTATGGACAATGAACCCCAAGTGAGGTCCACTCAGTCGTTAGGCCCCTATCTTACATACGGTATCTGTGCATGGGATTCAAAAACTGCAAATTACCTAAAGCCTATCGTCACTCAGGAAAAATCTGCTTTCACAACTAAAATAAACTCCATCTTTACACAACACACACAGCTCCTCTCTTGTAGTCCCTTAATATGCTAAAAATACTCTCACTCCACACATTCTCATGTGTTATATACATGTACAAAACCTTGTTCTTAAATGCTAATCTTGATCTGAAAGTTTTCCTTGATAGGTCTTATAGAACCCATGAGCACCACACCAGAAATAAATCTTTCTTTGATATCCACCAGTCAGATTAAATCTGTGGAAATACTCCATGCAAGTAAAGAAGCTCACCAGTCTGTGGAACTCACTCCCTGATGAATTAAAAAATTGTCCAACCCATGCCCTGTTACCTAATAAACTACTACTAAAAAAATACCTAATTTCATCCTCATAGTTTCCTACCTTGTGCTTCACACTCACACTGTATCTTGTACTACCCAATTCCCCCAATATTAGTACTTAAGACATATATCCTTGACAGTGTAATAGCCTCAGTCAACTTTTGTAGTTATTCGGGTAAGGACTTACCCTAAACGCTATGCCTGTTAGAGGTTTTGAATGAATGTTAAAATATCAATCATATGTAATCTCACCAACCCATTGTACCTACTTGCAAATAAATTTATATTATTATTATTATAAATTTCATGTTAGTTTATACAAAAAAATAAAAATATATAATTAGCAAGTAGAAACCATATGATTTTCTTCAAATAGATGATAGCAGTTTGGTGGCCATCACCTATTAGTTGGGAGACCTGCAATGCATGGGCTGCCAGCTGGTAAACGCCCGTAGCCTGTTGGAGCAAGATAGAGAAACACCACAAAATGCTATCTTTATAAGAACTCTATCTTGTAAAGCACTAGTACGCGCAGTGTTTCAGGCAGGATATATGTATGTATATATATATATATATATATATATATATATATATATATATATATATATATATATATATATATATATATATATATATATATATATATATATATCATCTCCACCGAGCACCGGTGTATTTGCGGTCATGCACGGGCAGACCAATACGGCAGCCATGGTCTCATCTGTCGTAAGACACAGGGAAAGATTGCCAGACATGAAGTAGTCAATAACATCATCAAGAGAAGTTTGGCTTCAGCTGGGTGCCAAGCACAAAGGGAACCTCAGTTGTGCAGGCCTGACAACAGCCAAAAACCCCCAGATGGAGTCACCCTGCAGTCGTGGAGGAAAGGTAAACAGGTCGTGTGGGACTAAACGTGTGCATCTACATTGGCTGATACCTATCTACCTTACAGCACAGCTGAGGGAGGTGCGGCGGCTACCTTCAGGGAGACCCAGAAAACTGGCAGCTACAGACTGGACTGCGGTTGTGGGCCTTGACGATGGGGCACCCAGTAGAATTGTGATTTGGCTAGCCTGTGGCCAGGGTAGATTCATTGTGGTTTCCTGGTACCTGCAGAGAGTTGTGCCATGGAATAGGAAACCAGGCAAGACTACACAGAGTGAGCGTAGCCAAGTGATCAGCGTCTTCAGAGGGAGACGAAGATATATATTGTGTATCAGTATTTCCCGATTGTGACTTTTAATATATATATGGTGGTGGGAAAAGAATTATATATATATATATATATATATATATATATATAAAGTGATAAACTTGTGTATTTAATGTACCTCCCCTGTTTATTTTACTTGCATTACGGAGCTCACCCCTTGAAAGCTTCTACTAACTTGGGGCCGGATACCCAAAAACTAATACCATCAGAAAAGACCCGGTTGCGTCCCATTAGGGCCATAACAACCAGTGATACCAAAGGCCCCATTGGTCCCTGTTCCTGCATTTAGGCCAGCGTTTGAATGTCTGTTAGTCGACGGGGTAGGACCGCTGCCACGGACGGGAAAGGGAAACACTTACCTGATGATCATCATGTGTGCGGCGACAAAGTTCCCGGAAGCAGTCCCGATGCCATGCTTGACGTCAAAAGGTGTAGGCGGGCAGTTGCAGCGTTTTTTCTCTTGGGTGGGAATGCCCAGGGAAATCCAGACGGACTGTAGGAGAGCATTCCAGTCCAAGTGGTTTAGACAGACCGTGTCGAACTGGGGAGTAACTCAGATTCGGTCGTCGCCCTACCGACTGCAGTCACAAGGGGCGATCGGAAGGTTTCACTCCACACTGAAAACCATTCTGAGAGTGTTCTGTACGAAACAAGGAGCCGAATGGGATGAGGCAGTGTACCCTGCATTGTTTGCTATACGGAACGCTATAGTGGAGTCACTGGGTTTCTCACCGTTCCAACTGGTATATGGACATGAGGTACGGAGTCCTCTATCCATGCTGAGAGAGCAATGGGCGCCAGGAGTGACCGTGGGAACGGTCAGCGAATATGTGCAGAAATTTAAGGAGCGTCTCGCATTGGCGAAAGAGCTACCAGGAAAGCATTTGAAGGAGGCGCAGCAAAAGATGTCAGAGTTGTATGACAAGAAAACAAAGCCAAGAGAGTTCCAGGTTGGGTCCCAGGTTATGGTGTTTCTGCCAGGGAAGAGCCGTGTGACCGAGTCACGATTTGAGGGACCGCATAAGGTGCTAAGACGATTGGGTCCAGTAAGCTATGAAGTCAGCAAGCCGGAAAGACCCCGCAAGACACAGGTGTGTCATATTGACCGTCTGAAGCCTTTCTTCCCTGAAGAAGGAGGAGCCGCCGTGCAGGACGGAACAATGCCACGAGAACTACAGCAGAAAGTGGTCTTGTGCGTGCAGGTGAATCAAGAGATTCCAGCAGAGGAAGGAAAATGGTCCAGGGCAGACGGCACCCATCTCTCCAATGCGGAGAGTTTGTAGAATATCGGAGTCAAGCTTCAACACCTGGAAGGAAGACAGAGAGCGGATCTGATGGACCTGTTGAGAGAGACTGCATCTCTTTTTACCGACGTGCCCCGACGCCACAAGAGTCTGACGCACGATGTAAAGGTGAGGGATGCCAGGCCCGTTAAACAGAGTTCCTATAGGGTCATCTCTGAGAAGCGAGAATTTATGAGGAAGGATGTAGAGTACCTTATTGAGAATGACCTTGCCGAGCCTAGCAACAGCGAGTGGAGTTCCCCGTGTTTGCTGGTTAAGAAAAGCGATGATACATTCCGCTTTTGCACGGACTACAGGAAGGTGAACTCCATCACTGTGGCAAATTCCCACCCCATGCCCAGGGTAAGTGATTGCATCGATCAGGTGGGTAGTGCCAGATATGTGTCCAAGGTCGACCTGCTCAAGGGGTATTACAAAATCTCGTTAACTCCTGAGGCTAGAAAGATATCAGCTTTTGTGACACCAGATGGACTGTATCAGTATAAAGTGTTGCCCTTCGGGATGAAGAACAGCGGGAGTTGTTTTCAACGTATGATGAACGAGCTGCTGAGAGGAGCCGATGGCTTCACTGTATACATAGACGATATAGTAGTGTACTCCGACGATTGAGAGGCACACCTAGAGCGACTCGGGGAGCTGTTCAGGAGGCTGGAAGATGCTAACCTGACCGTGAACCTAGCCAAGAGCGAGTTTGGGAAGGCCCATCTAAAATACCTAGGCTTCGTCATCGGTCAAGGAGAGGTTACCCCTATGGACCACAAGGTATCAGCTATTAGAGAGTACCCAATACCCAGGACAGGGAAGGAATTGCTGAGGTATCTTGGGATGATTGGATACTATCTCGGTTTCTGTAAGAACTTTTCCACGATAGCGCATCCTCTGACAGAATTACTCTCTAAGAATACACGATGGAAGTGGGGAGAGGCCTGCCAGGAATCTTTCGAGAAGACGAAGAACCTGTTGACAGAGGTCCCAGTGTTGATATTCCCAGATTTTACAGCCAGGTTCATTCTGTATGTAGATGCCACTGATGTAGGGATAGGAGCCATGTTGGCCCAGGAAAGGAGTGAGGTACGTAGGCCTGTCGCATTTTACTCCAAGAAATTCGTGTAGTACCAACGTGCCTATAGTACCGTCGAAAAGGAGGCTTTGGCTTTAGTAATGGCCCTAAAGCACTTCGACGTGTACGTGGGAGGAGGGGCGAGGCCTGTTCTCGTTTTAACAGATCACAACCCTCTGACTTTCTTGTACAAGATGAGAAACTCCAACCAGAGGCTGACAAGGTGGGCATTACTACTACAAGAATACTGGTTAGAAATTAAGCGCATCAGAGGCAAGGAAAACGTAGTAGCGGATGCCCTTTCCCGAGTACACTAAACCGATATGACTCTTATTTTAAGGGGAGGGGTATGTGACGGTGTTCCCCCCCCCCTTATATTTCTCCCACGCCAGCTGTAAGAGTTATATCTACTTTACCCGAACGTTCTCTGCCTTCCAGAGAACAATTTGACATATGTGGGAGCATGAGGTGTTCTCGCATAGGAGAGAAATTAACTAAAGAAGAGTGTTTTGGCCAGTGGCTTAGGCCCTTTTGGACGCAAAGATGGCGCCGGCTCCTACGTTTTCGCGCCAAAATGTTATGACGTCAGTGGCACCAGATTGGCCAAGAACGGTGACGTGGTACAGGGAGCCAATGAGAAACGCCCCTGGCAAGTGTGAAGTCATGAGTGGAGGTAGGTCCGGGCCGTGCGCCCCTGTGGCGCGAGGAGTTAGATATGACACGTCGTTAGGCGCGGATGTGCAATAGGGGGGTCCTGTCAGTCTGACAGTATTCGCCTCTCTCAGGTGAATATACGCATCACCAGTGGTCTGCGAGCATCCTGTGAGGTCTTCCTGAACTCCGTGAGGCGGACAGAAGAAGGAATTGACGGGAAACGAGCAACAGGTGCTTAGCAAGAATGAAGCCTGGCCAGTGACGTCAGGGACTACTGTACAGTTTCACAAGTCGGGTGATGACGTAGCGGCTGGGCCAGTTCACCGTGAGGAAGAACAAACTAGCTGGGAATACGAACAACGGCAGCCGGGAGTAAGGACTGCAGACGTAGTTGTGAGGAGGAGGCGACGGCCAGGAGACCGACTCCAACCCTTCAAGAGGTTGTGGATGAGCACGGAGCCTGCAGAGAGAAGCAGTACAGAGAAGACGCGCTTTTTGGGTGTTGGTTGAGGTCCTGGGAAGAGCATCAGTGTGTGTGGGGGTGTTCCCTACACAAGTCGTCAGCCGGGACCAGGAGCTTCAATTCAACCCTCAACAGAGGACGAGTCCACATCATTTATGGTGGAAGTAGGTAATTCAGTTTTCCCTCCCATTCCCCTTTAGTTAGCGATTAGCCAGAGTATCTTCTATGTCGTGAGCAGGGCTCACCAATGTCTATGTTTCTAGTAAGACACAGTTGTGAAGGGAGATGCTATAGAGCTCTCACGAGGTATATATAAATGGTGTGTGATTGCACCTGTGGTTTGATGAAGAGATTACTGTGACGAGGACATTTATATTTACATGTCATTTATATTATAAGTTCGTGCCAGAGGTTATATATATAAATGTACAATTTAATAGTGAAAGGCTGTGTGCCTAGAGTTACCTCGTTATTATGAATGTTTATAAAGTGAACTATATATACTGGAGTTATTAAATAATATATTCATATGTCTAGTGGTTAACTGTGATTATGCCAGTGTTGTGATATACTGTGAATACGAGGGAATAATAGGCGCCTCACACCAATAGTGTGAGTATTGTGAGGAAGTGAACAGTGTGAGGAACAGTGAGGAGTGTGAGTGGCCTTGGCATCTCGCGAGTTGCCAAACGTTCGATAACACTGCATGTGGAGCGTGGGAACGCAAGTCAACTGGGAGTGTTGCCATCCCGGAGTATTCCAGAATTGTGAAGAGGTGGAGAGAAGGTAGCTCATTTATTCCTTTGTCATGATGTTGATGCAGAGTTATGATTCTTTGATCTTTGAAGTAAACTACAAAACCACCTCCGTGTTTGTGTCAACTCTCCATTACCTTGTTTCTATTGAGACTATCTAAGAGTGAGTGATTTAAACATATACTTACTTGTTACCAAATTGATTAGTATTCCCTGGGGCCACTACTATATTACTACTATTCCACTGAGGTGTTACTGGACACGGTAAACACCAGTTGGCGACCTATAGTGAGCGGTAGAGCCCTCTGTCGGGGCGGCCACATGATCAAGTGAAGTGATCGTGTTCTCACTCGTCTTTAGGCTACAAGGCCAGCCGGAGACAGACTGAGAGACTCTCCTGGTGAACAGTGGCACCGTGAAGATCGAGTGCAGACCCGTGGGGGCTACAGTAGGTAACGTTTATCACTACTAATACTTGGTGGTGACTGGCTAGAGAGAGAGACGCCCTGACAATATATATATATATATATATATATATATATATATATATATATATATATATATATATATATATATGTTATACCTAGTAGCCAGAACGCAGTTCTTGTCGTACTATGCAATGCCAGATTTGCCTAATAAACCAAGTTTTCCTGAATATCAATATTTTTTCATTTTTTTCTTATGAAATGATAAAGCTATTAATTTCATTATGTATGAATTAATTTCTTTTAAATTTGAGTTACAACTAACGGAGATATATGACCGAACCTTACCTAACTTATCTTAACCTAACCTAAACTAACATAACTAAATCAATAATTTATGTTCTAAATATACTATAATAAAAATATTTAAACTAAACCAACTGAAAACAATTTATTGAAAATAAAGAAAATCACTCGGCCTATTAGGCAAATCGGGCCATGCATAGTAGGCTGAGAAGCATATATTAGTAATAATAATTAAGGTCTTATCTTATTGTAGAGTAGGCTTAGTCTACCAGGTATAAACATGAATGAAGGCACCAAATAATCTTCATAGTTGAATTTAGCATCTCCATTCCTGTTATGGAGTACCAAGCAACTGTACTGCTTCCTCTTTTATTATTCTTGTCAAGGGGACTAGCTGTAAAGCCGGAATTTAAATATATAACAGCTATATCAGATGAAACATTTGTTATATTATTGGCTTAAGGAATATTAGACCAAGGATTAATTACCTGGGTTGAGTCGTTGCCTCATGTCCTAACCGGAATTAATCCTATGTATCTGACATTACTGGCCAGAAATGTGACTTAGATAAGATTTCGGAAAGTCACTTCCATTGTTTAGATGTTGATTGCATGTTGATGATGGAAGAAGCACTAATTTGATCTCCATAACACTTTGTCCACACTGCAGTCTACACTAAGGAAACAAACATCGGAATGTGCCTAAATGCCAACAGTGACTGCCCAGACAGGTATAAGAGGAGTGCAGTTAACGCTTATGTCGACCATGCTCTCAGCCACAGCTCAGGATGGAAGCAAGTCGATGAAGAATTCTGTATGGTAAGGCAGGTCCTAGTCAACAACGGCTTCTCCAATGGCTTCTCCATAAGAACGAAGGTGAAACGCCATGCAACCTCTGAAGAGACAACTAACACAACACCTGTACCCCATATTAGACTATTTTACAGGAACTTCTTTTCCACAGCTCATAAAATGGAGGAAAGGGTCCTGAAAGATATTGTTAATAGAAACGTTATCCCTACAGACAAAAATCAGAAGATACAACTGACGATTTATTATAAACCCAAAAAAACGGCCAGCCTAATCATGAGAAACTCTCCAGACACAAAGCAGAACGCTTTAAAAGAGACCTACGTTGTCTACGCCTTCAAATGCCCACTTGGGGACTGTAAGCCTCAAAGAACTCAGTATAGAGGCAAAACCACAACATCTCTTTCCAGGCGATTAACGATGCATAAGCAACAGGGCTCCATTAAGGAACATATAATCTCTTCCCACAACCAGACTATCACCAGAGAAATCTTAGCAAACAACACAAAAATCATCGATAGATACAGCGATAGCAGGCGGCTTGACATCTGCGAGGCACTACACATCAAGAAGTTAACACCAGCAATCAACAGCCAATTAATGCACAACTATATTCTAACCACTTCAAGACTCCGCTCCAATATAGAAGCATCAAGAAATATGGGCCAATAGGCCCTCTGCAGTTACTTCCATTCTTACCTTCAATTTACCCAATTTATACCCATTGTTTCGTGTTCTGTCCTGTGTTGAAAGTTTTGTTCACCTTATCCAAAATTGTTGTAACATATCACCTCACCCAAAATGTGGGTATTAAATAAAATGAAAGCTGTTTAAATCATAGCATAGAAAGAACTCTGTTTAGTGTTTGCAGGTTATAGTTGTGTGTGTGTAAACTAAAAGTCTTTGAAAATGTAATAAGTTATTACGAAGCGTGTTCAAGTGTCGCGTCAGACTAGAAATAAAAATGAATTTTGGAGAACTGATTTTTCAATTACCATCAACAGTGAAAAGAAACATAAGAAATATTGAGAAAATTCATGTTAGAACTATTAATCTTACTTTCTCGGTCATATATAATAATATATGTCTACAGGAAAGACATATATAATATATATATATATATATATATATATATATATATATATATATATATATATATATATATATATATATATATATATATATATATATATATATATATATATATATATATATATATATAAGTTAGGTTAGGTAGCCGAAAAAGTTAGGTTAGGTTAGGTTAGGTAGGTTAGGTAGTTGAAAAACAATTAATTCATGAAAACTTGGCTTATTAGGCAAATTGGGCCGTGCATAGTAGGCTGAGAAGTGCGTTCTGGCTACTAGGTACGACATATATATATATATATATATATATATATATATATATATATATATATATATATATATATATATATATATAAAAATATATATATATATATATATATATATATATATATATATATATATATATATATATATATATATATATATATATATATATATATGTCGTACCTAGTAGCCAGAACGCACTTCTCAGCCTACTATGCAAGGCCCGATTTGCCTAATAAGCCAAGTTTTCATGAATTAATTGTTTTTCGTCTACCTAACCTACCCTAACCTAACTTTTTCGGCTACCTAACCTAACCTAACCTATAAAGATAGGATAGGTTACGTTAGGTAGGGTTGGTTAGGTTCGGTCATATATCTACGTTAATTTTAACTCCAATAAAAAAAATTGACCTCATACATAATGAAATGGGTAGCTTTATCATTTCATAAGAAAAAAATTAGAGAAAATATATTAATTCAGGAAAACTTGGCTTATTAGGCAAATCGGGCCTTGCATAGTAGGCCAAAAAGTGCGTTCTGGCTACTAGGTACGACATATATATATATATATATATATATATATATATATATATATATATATATATATATATATATATATATATATATATATATATTATTAAATATGACCTAAAAAGTAAGATTAATAATTCTAACACGAATTTTCTCAATCTTTCGTACATTACGCTTCACTGTTGGAGGTAAATCAAAAATCACTTCTCCAAAATTCATTTTTATTTCTAGTCTGACGCGACACGGGCGCGTTTCGTAAAACTTATTACATTTTCAAAGACTTCACAAATACACAACTGATTAGAACTTACGTCTCTCTGATATTATATCTACATTTGAGTGAGGTGGGAAGGATGATGTGGCATTAACACAAGACAGAACAGGGGATATTAATAGGGTATTAAAAGTATCAACACAAGACAGAACAGAAACAATGGGTATTGAATAGAAGTGTTTGTAGAAAGCCTATTGGTCCATATTTCTTGATGCTTCTATATTGGAGCGGAGTCTTGAGGTGGGTAGAATATAGTTGTGCAATAATTGGCTGTTGATTGCTGGTGTTGACTTCTTGATGTGTACTGCCTCGCAAACGTCAAGCCGCCTGCTATCGCTGTATCTATCGATGATTTCTGTGTTGTTTACTAGGATTTATCTGGCGATGGTTTGGTTATGGGAAGAGATTATATGTTCCTTAATGGAGCCCTGTTGCTTATGCATCGTTAAACGCCTAGAAAGAGATGTTGTTGTCTTGCCTATATACTGGGTTTTTTGGAGCTTTCAGTCCCCAAGTGGGCATTTGAAGGCATAGACGACGTTAGTCTCTTTTAAAGCGTTCTGTTTTGTGTCTGGAGAGTTTCTCATGAGTAGGCTGGCCGTTTTTCTGGTTTTATAGTAGATCGTCAGTTGTATCCTCTGATTTTTGTCTGTAGGGATAACGTTTCTATTAACAATATCTTTCAGGACCCTTTCCTCCGTTTTATGAGCTGTGGAAAAGAAGTTCCTGTAAAATAGTCTAATAGGGGGTATAGGTGTTGTGTTAGTTGTCTCTTCAGAGGTTGCATGGCTTTTCACTTTCCTTCTTATGATGTCTTCGATGAAACCATTGGAGAAGCCGTTATTGACTAGAACCTGCCTTACCCTACAGAGTTCTTCGTCGACTTGCTTCCATTCTGAGCTGTGGCTGAGAGCACGGTCGACGTATGCGTTAACAACACTCCTCTTGTACCTGTCGGGGCAGTCGCTGTTGGCATTTAGGCACATTCCTATGTTTGTTTCCTTAGTGTAGACTGCAGTGTGGAAACCTCCGCCCTTTTCCATGACTGTTACATCTAGAAAAGGCAGCTTCCCATCCTTTTCCGTCTCGTAAGTGAAACGCAGCACGGAACTCTGCTCAAATGCCTCCTTCAGCTCCTGCAGATGTCTGACATCAGGTACCTGTGTAAAAATGTCGTCAACATACCGACACTGTAGGGTAAGGCAGGTTCTAGTCAATAACGGCTTCTCCAATGGTTTCATCGAAGACATCATAAGAAGGAAAGTGAAAAGCCATGCAACCTCTGAAGAGACAACTAACACAACACCTATACCCCCTATTAGACTATTTTACAGGAACTTCTTTTCCACAGCTCATAAAACGGAGGAAAGGGTCCTGAAAGATATTGTTAATAGAAACGTTATCCCTACAGACAAAAATCAGAGGATACAACTGACGATTTACTATAAAACCAGAAAAACGGCCAGCCTACTCATGAGAAACTCTCCAGACACAAAACAGAACGCTTTAAAAGAGACTAACGTCGTCTATGCCTTCAAATGCCCACTTGGGGACTGTAAGCTCCAAAAAACCCAGTATATAGGCAAGACAACAACATCTCTTTCTAGGCGTTTAACGATGCATAAGCAACAGGGCTCCATTAAGGAACATATAATCTCTTCCCATAACCAAACCATCGCCAGAGAAATCCTAGTAAACAACACAGAAATCATCGATAGATACAGCGATAGCAGGCGGCTTGACGTTTGCGAGGCACTACACATCAAGAAGTCAACACCAGCAATCAACAACCAATTATTGCACAACTATATTCTACCCACCTCAAGACTCCGCTCCAATATAGAAGCATCAAGAAATATGGACCAATAGGCTTTCTACAAACACTTCTATTCAATACCCATTGTTTCTGTTCTGTCTTGTGTTGATACTTTTAATACCCTATTAATATCCACTGTTCTGTCTTGTGTTAATGCCACATCATCCTTCCCACCTCACTCAAATGTAGATATAATATCAGAGAGACGTAAGTTCTAATCAGTTGTGTATTTGTGAAGTCTTTGAAAATGTAATAAGTTTTACGAAATGCGCCCGTGTCGCGTCAGACTAGAAATAAAAATGAATTTTGGAGAAGTGATTTTTGATTTACCTCCAACAGTGAAGCGTAATGTACGAAAGATTGAGAAAATTCGTGTTAGAATTATTAATCTTACTTTTTCGGTCATATTTAATAATATATGTCTACAGGAAAGACTGCTACCAAAATATACTAATATTAAAGTGCACGACCCAGCAGCAAGGAATCAAGCCTTCACGATAAAATATCGCCAGGATCTGATTCGTGATCAGATATACAAGGCAGAGAATGAAATCAAAGACAACAAAACGCAACTACTTCATGCTACAAACGAGTGGAGAAATAGCAACATCGACCATAGTATCCGTACCCGCATTGAACAACACCTCGACATCCTCACAGACCAACATCACCTCAGCACTGAAACAAGGATTATCAATAAACTAACAACATTATATGGAGGACCTATGGCAATTCCACGACCAAGAGATGGCTTCCTGAACCTTGCAGGAATTAACCTCACTGAGGACCAAGTCACTCTCCTAAATCTGGGCATAAACTGTCATGTTATGTCCAGACCGAGTGAAATGGCCCGGAAAGTAGAGTTGGAAATTCTGTTGGACGACATATTCGACCTCGAGACACAAAAGAAGGTCACTACCAAAGATACCTTACAAGCAGAACTTATTGCAGAAGGAGGAAAGAATCGAGGCAACTACAGAAGCACCATACTGTCCCCCGAGCTTAAAGCGGCAGCTAAAAGCCTTCGTGAGAACAAGGAGATAGTTGTCAGGAGAGGTGACAAGTCGCCAATATATGTCATTCTTAAAAAAGACGAATATCTGGCGAAAATGAACATCATACTCTCTGACCAAACTAAGTTCCAAAGGGTAACGAAGGACACTACAGCCGAATTAAAAGCAAAGGTCAACAAACTGATCGAAACTGTGAACGCCAAGAAATCCGGACTCCACCTGCCAAAGATCATTGGGGAATATAAACCTGGATATGCGTATGGAAATGTCAAGACGCACAAGCCTGGAAACCCACTTCGGCCAATCATTAGCCAGATACCCACACCCACGAACAGACTGGCGAAGCAACTCAACGGCCTGCTGACTCCTTATGTTCCTTGCGCCTTCAGCCTGAAGTCTCCAAAGGAATTTGTGGACTTACTGCGGGGCACACGGGCCACAGGGATAAGAGCCTCGTTGGACGTAGAATCGCTGTTTACCAACGTACCTGTGGACGAGACAATCGGAATGATAGCCGACAGAGTGTATCGTGATCCAGCCTGTACTCCTCTTGACATGCCAGAAAGTATTCTGAGGAAACTACTCCAAGCTTGTACTAAAGAGGCACCCTTCTTGAGCCCGGATGGGCACATGTATAAGCAAGTAGATGGGGTCGCCATGGGTTCTCCCCTAGGTGTCCTGTTTGCAAACTTCTACATGGGTACCATCGAGCAAAAAGTCTTAGTCGACATGAACTTGAAACCGGCCATATACTGCAGGTATGTTGACGACATTTTTACACAGGTACCTGATGTCAGACATCTGCAGGAGCTGAAGGAGGCATTTGAGCAGAGTTCCGTGCTGCGTTTCACTTACGAGACGGAAAAGGATGGGAAGCTGCCTTTTCTAGATGTAACAGTCATGGAAAAGGGCGGAGGTTTCCACACTGCAGTCTACACTAAGGAAACAAACATAGGAATGTGCCTAAATGCCAACAGCGACTGCCCCGACAGGTACAAGAGGAGTGTTGTTAACGCATACGTCGACCGTGCTCTCAGCCACAGCTCAGAATGGAAGCAAGTCGACGAAGAACTCTGTAGGGTAAGGCAGGTTCTAGTCAATAACGGCTTCTCCAATGGTTTCATCGAAGACATCATAAGAAGGAAAGTGAAAAGCCATGCAACCTCTGAAGAGACAACTAACACAACACCTATACCCCCTATTAGACTATTTTACAGGAACTTCTTTTCCACAGCTCATAAAACGGAGGAAAGGGTCCTGAAAGATATTGTTAATAGAAACGTTATCCCTACAGACAAAAATCAGAGGATACAACTGACGATTTACTATAAAACCAGAAAAACGGCCAGCCTACTCATGAGAAACTCTCCAGACACAAAACAGAACGCTTTAAAAGAGACTAACGTCGTCTATGCCTTCAAATGCCCACTTGGGGACTGTAAGCTCCAAAAAACCCAGTATATAGGCAAGACAACAACATCTCTTTCTAGGCGTTTAACGATGCATAAGCAACAGGGCTCCATTAAGGAACATATAATCTCTTCCCATAACCAAACCATCGCCAGAGAAATCCTAGTAAACAACACAGAAATCATCGATAGATACAGCGATAGCAGGCGGCTTGACGTTTGCGAGGCACTACACATCAAGAAGTCAACACCAGCAATCAACAGCCAATTATTGCACAACTATATTCTACCCACCTCAAGACTCCGCTCCAATATAGAAGCATCAAGAAATATGGACCAATAGGCTTTCTACAAACACTTCTATTCAATACCCATTGTTTCTGTTCTGTCTTGTGTTGATACTTTTAATACCCTATTAATATCCCCTGTTCTGTCTTGTGTTAATGCCACATCATCCTTCCCACCTCACTCAAATGTAGATATAATATCAGAGAGACGTAAGTTCTAATCAGTTGTGTATTTGTGAAGTCTTTGAAAATGTAATAAGTTTTACGAAACGCGCCCGTGTCGCGTCAGACTAGAAATAAAAATGAATTTTGGAGAAGTGATTTTTGATTTACCTCCAACAGTGAAGCGTAATGTACGAAAGATTGAGAAAATTCGTGTTAGAATTATTAATCTTACTTTTTCGGTCATATTTAATAATATATGTCTACAGGAAAGACTGCTACCAATATATATATATATATATATATATATATATATATATATATATATATATATATATATATATATATATATATATATATATATATATATATATATATATATATATATATATATATATATGTCGTACCTAGTAGCCAGAACGCACTTCTCAGCCTACTATGCAAGGCCCGATTTGCCTAATAAGCCAAGTTTTCCTGAATTAATATATTTTCTAATTTTTTTTTCTTATAAAATGGTAAAGGTACCCATTTCATAATGTATGAGGTCAATTTTTTTTTATTGGAGGTAAAATTAACGTAGATATATGACAGAACCTAACCAACCCTACCTCTCCTAACCTAACCTATCTTTATAGGTTAGGTTAGGTTAGGTAGCCGAAAAAGTTAGGTTAGGTTAGGTTAGGTAGGTTAGGTAGTCGAAAAACAATTAATTCATGAAAACTTGGCTTATTAGGCAAATTGGGCCTTGCATATTAGGCTGAGAAGTGCGTTCTGGCTACTAGGTACGACATATATATATATATATATATATATATATATATATATATATATATATATATATATATATATATATATATATATATATATATATATATATGTCGTACCTAGTAGCCAGAACGCACTTCTCAGCCTACTATGCAAGGCCCGATTTGCCTAATATGCCTAGTTTTCATGAATTAATGTTTTTTCGCCAACCTAACCTACCTAACCTAACCTAACCTAACGTTTTCGGCTACCTAACATAACCTAACCTATAAAGATAGGTTAGGTTAGGTTAGGTAAAGTTGGTTAGGTTCGGTCATATATCTATGTTAATTTGAACTCCAATAAACAAAAATTGACCTCATACATAATGAAATGGGTAGCTTTATCATTTCATAAGAAAAAAATTAGAGAAAATATATTAATTTAGTAAAACTTGTCTTATTAGGCAAATCGGGCCTTGCATAGTAGGCTGAGAAGTGAGTTCTGGCTACTAGGTACGACATATATATATATATGTCGTACCTAGTAGCCAGAACGTACTTCTCAGCCTACTATGCACGGCCCAATTTGCCTAATAAGCCAAGTTTTCATGAATTAATTGTTTTTCAACTACCTAACCTAACTTTTTCGGCTACCTAACCTAACCTAACCTATAAACATAGGTTAGGTTAGGTTAGGTAGGGTTGGTTAGGTTTGGTCATATATCTACGTTAATTTTAACTCCAATACAAAAATTGACCTCATACATAATGAAATGGGTAGCTTTATCATTTGATAAGAAAAAAAATTGAGAAAATATATTTATTCAGGAAAACTTGGCTTATTAGGCAAATCGGGCCTTGAATAGTAGGCCAAAAAGTGCGTTCTGGCTACTAGGTACGACATATATATATATATATATATATATATATATATGTCGTACCTAGTAGCCAGAACGCAATTCTCAGCCTACTATGCAAGGCCCGATTTGCCTAATAAGCCAAGTTTTCATGAATTAATTGTTTTTCGACGACCTAACCTACCTAACCTAACCTAACCTATCTTTTTCGGCTACCTAACCTAACCTAACCTATAAAGATAGGTTAGGTTAGGTTAGGTAGGGTTGGTTAGGTTCGGTCATATATCTACGTTAATTTTAACTACAATAAAAAATAATTGACCTCATACGTAATAAAATGGGTAGCTTTATCTTTTCATAAGAAAAAAATTAGAGAAAATATATTAATTCCGGAAAACTTGGCTTATTAGGCAAATTTGGCCTTGCATAGTAGGCTGACAAGTGCGTTCTGGCTACTAGGTACGACATATATATATATATATATATATATATATATATATATATATATATATATATATATATATATAAATATATTTAATATAGACCTTCTGAAGATGTATTTAATATACGAAAGTACTTAAGGAAATTTCCTGTTTCATTTTTCCTCCGTGGTCTGACATTGTCACATTCTTAATCACGTGTTTATTTTCGTGATATACACACATATAAATATATATATATATATATATATATATATATATATATATATATATATATATATATATATATATATATATATATAGCTACTGGAATAGGGTAGTCTGTGCATTAAGCATTTGGCACTGAGTTTTCCCATATAACAGGAACCGATGAAAGAGCATCCGAGGTCCCACACTATCTCATCGCCTGGGAGAGGATTGGAATTCTGGTTGGTTAAATACCCCAGAATTCCTACCTCTCTTATGGCTTTGAAGTATAGCGTAGTGGATACAGCATGCAACTGCCACCTTGTTGGCCAGTGTTCGAGTCTCCTGGTGGGTTGAGTGTCTAAAAAGTTATAAACTTCAGCTACTGGAATAGGGTAGTCTGTGCATTAAGCATTTGGCACTGAGTTTTCCCATATAACAGGAACCGATGAAAGAGCATCCGAGGTCCCACACTATCTCATCGCCTGGGAGAGGATTGGAATTCTGGTTGGTTAAATACCCCAGAATTCCTACCTCTCTTATGGCTTTGAAGTATAGCGTAGTGGATACAGCATGCAACTGCCACCTTGTTGGCCAGTGTTCGAGTCTCCTGGTGGGTTGAGTGTCTAAAAAGTTATAAACTTCAGCTACTGGAATAGGGTAGTCTGTGCATTAAGCATTTGGCACTGAGTTTTCCCATATAACAGGAACCGATGAAAGAGCATCCGAGGTCCCACACTATCTCATCGCCTGGGAGAGGATTGGAATTCTGGTTGGTTAAATACCCCAGAATTCCTACCTCTCTTATGGCTTTGAAGTATAGCGTAGTGGATACAGCATGCAACTGCCACCTTGTTGGCCAGTGTTCGAGTCTCCTGGTGGGTTGAGTGTCTAAAAAGTTATATATATATATATATATATATATATTGATTAATTGATATATAATTAATTAATATATAATTAATTATATATTAATTAATTGTTTTGCTATAAACAATTAATTCATGAAAACTTGGCTTATTAGGCAAATCAGGCCTTGCATAGTAGGCTGAGAAGTGCGTTCTGGCTACTTCTACTAGGTACGACATATGTATATATATATATATATATAATGGAGGACTGGAATTCAGGGGAAGGTTGCTGTGGCTGAGCCAAATCAACTCGTGGCTGGGTACAGCTAGTTTTTAATAATATTGGTGAGTGTTGCCTCCCTGGCCTATCCAAGGACCGGTGGCGGACTAGATTGACAAATTCTCGTATAATTCCGTTAACCGTTAATATAACAGATAGTTAAATTATAATATTTTCCAACAGTGTTATTGATAAGGAAAACCGAAGGTGATTTTACATTACTGAAGTTGGAAATTTACTCGTTTCATAAGGCAATACAACCAAAAACAAGAGAAGGAGAATCAATAAAAGCTACCAAAATTGTGAATAAATACTGTTATATATTAACACAATATGTTACACATCAAGGATATATAGTACATCTCACTTTTGCTGATACTTTTGGAGACATAACATTCACTATACTTATGGGAACACACAGCAGACCACATTCATGGATTATTCAATACACCCGACTTATGGAACCATGCAGGAGACTATATCAAGCACATGACTAAATTAGAGAAGGTTCAAAGGTTGGCCACCAGACTAGTAACCGAGATGAAGGATATGATCGAAAAGGAGAAACTACGGGAACTAAATCTCACTTCGCTGGTAGACAGAAGAGATAGGGAAGATATGATCACCACATTACAAGATTCTCGGAGGAATTGATGGGGTAAATAAAGAGTATTTCACACAAGGGGCACACACACTAACGGACACAGGTGGAAATTGAGTACCCAAATGAACCATAGAAGTTAGAAAGAAATTTTTTAGTGTCATTGTAGTTAAACAATGGAATACATTATGAGGTGATGTGGTGGAGACAGATTCCATACATCGATTCAAAGGTAGATATGACATAGCCCAATAGGATTAGGAACCTGTACACCAGTTGATTGACGGTTGAGAGGAGGGACCAAAGAGCCGAAGCTCAACCTCCGCAATCACACCTAGGTGGGTACGAACGTTGAAACATAATGGATCACATTCCTGGAACTTATGGGTTGCAAACTGAAGTGAAAGAGCTGATTAGCTGTTACTTTCTTGACAATTACAAGCCAGGCTGATATTATTCGTAAGTCCTTCATGATAATTGTGGCTTAAACTGGAGTTATCAGTAACTGTGGGCTAAACATTCTTATCTGTACCATGACATATTAAGGGATGATCTCATTTAGCTAAGTGTCAATAGTGTCTCATCTCCATAAAACAGCAAATATATATTTTTATAGTGTTCTAAGTCAGAATATCAATCTTACAAGAAGGGAAATAGTTCCCAATCACAAAACACACCAAAAAAATATTCGTCACCATTCTGTATTTTGCTAAATAGCTTAAAAGTATTTTTGGACTGTAATATACATTGTCGCAAGCTTACAGTGCTATTAAGATCAACAACATTTATGTGTATCACCAGATTACGTCATCGAAGGACCTGATGGTGACACTGTAATGATCACTAACCAAGAAGAACTAAACATGATATTAAGGAATATCTCACAAGAAAGTTAGAAGTGTTTAAACATGATAACAATTGCTCCAACATCCAGCCAAGCTTCAAGGTCGGTTATCGTGACCAGGACCAACACGACAGTAACAAACATTATTGTAAATTGCATTACTGAAGGAACATATATATAAAAAAAGACATAATCTTAGACAAAATATATGTTTTTATTTAGGTTTGCAGGATATTAATCAACGCTTTAAGTTACGTTTACAATACTAAAGCCAATACTGCAGAAAGCCAAGCCAATGGCTACTTTTGTGATAATATTAGAGTAAAACTATTTTAGATAAGCAAAAAGAAGTATTACAGGAACACGGAACATAAGATGTATGATAACCACAGTGCTCCGCTTAACTCATTCGGGGTAATGTTCATCCTGATCCAACAGCTCTCCAACATGTATCTATCGAGTATACATGTTATACGGTATATTATAATGATAACAATACCATTAGCGCCAGAGAAGTTAACTGGTTATGTGTTCTACTCGTTGACTACCATGTTAATGTGACCACACAGCCAGGGAATGTTCCACTGGACGACCACCATGTTAATGTGACCACACAGCCAGGGAATGTTCCACTGGATGACCACCATGTTAATGTGACCACACAGCCAGGGAATGTTCCACTAGATGACTACCATGTTAATGTGACCACACAGCCAGGCAATGTTCCACTGGATGACTACCATGTTAATGTGACCACACAGCCAGGGAATGTTCCACTGGATGATTACCATGTTAATGTGACCACACAGCCAGGGAATGTTCCACTAGATGACTACCATGTTAATGTGACCACACAGCCAGGCAATGTTCCACTGGATGACCACCATGTTAATGTGACCACACAGCCAGGCAATGTTCCACTGGATGACCACCATGTTAATGTAACTACACAGCCAGGCAATGTTCCACTGGATGACCACCATGTTAATGTGACCACACAGCCAAGCAATGTTCCACTAGATGACTACCATGTTAATGTGACCACACAGCCAGGCAATGTTCCACTGGATGACTACCATGTTAATGTGACCACACAGCCAGGCAATGTTCCACTGGATGACTACCATGTTAATGTGACCACACAGCCAGGCAATGTTCCACTGGATGACTACCATGTTAATGTGACCACACAGCCAGGCAATGTTTCACTGGATGACCACCATGTTAATGTAACTACACAGCCAGGAAAAGTTCCCCTGGATGACTACCATATTAATGTGATTATTGTAAACCGGCCATTGTAAACAAAGGCACTGCAAGGAGAGTGTTTTGGTGAAACTTGAGCCCACAAACGGCCCTTTTACAACACAAATTTCCTCCTGCAAATTCTAGTTAGCAGCGTGACTTACAACAAAGGAATGTAGCCACTATGTGTTTGCGCCACTTGCATAACAGGAGGAAGGGGCCACAGTTAGGTTAGTTTATTAGCTCAGATTTATTTGCCAGATATTTCCTATATCTAGTATTAATCGTCCCAAGGCATGATAACACAACCCCACAAGGATAAGAGTCTCTAATATTCTTTATGTGCTACAATTGAAGTATATCTGTTCTTGGTAGATGTTACGTTGTAACATTTCCCCAGGTATATTGTGAGCACACCAGAAATTAGTTGAGCTGCGTCACACCAGGACTAGATTGTCGCAATTAATACCTGCTCATGATGGATCACATGTGTTGGACCAAGTCCGATGCTGGAAGATCAGCTCTCACACTACACACAGCTGAGGGTATATAATTCTAAACTAACAAGTAGTAGTGTGAATTAAACCCTTAAACCTTAAAAGGCGCAATAAATTTATAGCTGGGGAGAGTCACTATTCCAGGACGGTGCACCATAGCTCTGAATGGTTGGGAGTACTTCATAAGATTTAAAAGTCCCGCGGCTACACAGGGGTTCACATCCGCTTCATCAGGGCTCTAGTAAACAGACACTATTTAAAAAAATCGTGGGCAACATTCACGGGTGTGAAGGCCTCAGTTTTGAGTGAGCAACCAAGGCAAGCGCACACAGCCTGAGCCAACAGTACTGCTGTTCGCCTTGTGACCACAGCATCGTCTAAAAATGTCAAAATAAATATGTAATTGACATTGTTTAGCCGTGATAGTATTACAGAAGGGCCTGACTGTGATAAAGACTGTGTTCAATGTTCAGATATCAGTGAACACAATGCTGTTCAAGATGTTTACAGCGCTAGCCACAGCACACTGTCATTGTTTCGTCCATCTGTGAATCTTCAAACAACTTCTCATGTTCCATTACAAAATAAACTTGTTGAAAAATATTCATTTACAGGATTTTGTGACCGGGATTCTGAAAATAGCAGGATTGTGGTGAGAATTAGCGATGTGCGCAGTATGATGGGAGGAGGAATCTTTATGAGGAGGGAGGGAGAGATGGTGTCGTTTGTTGACTCTATGTACTCACCTAATTGTGCTGGCGGGGGTTGAGCTCTGGCTCTTTGGTCCCGCCTCTCAACTGTCAATCAACTGATGTACAGATTCCTGAGCCTATTGGGCTCTATCACATCTACATATGAAACTGTGTATGGAGTCAGCCTCCACCACATCACTGCCTAATGCATTCCATCTGTTAACTACTCTGACACTGAAAAAGTTCTTTCTAACGTCCCTGTGGCTCATTTGGGTACTCAGTTTCCACCTGGGTCCCCTTGTTCGCATACCACCCGTGTTAATCGCGGGTGGTACGCGAAAATAGTTTTTCTTTATCTACCCTGTCAATTCCTCTGAGAATTTTGTAGGTAGTGATCATGTCTCCCCTTACTCTTCTGTCTTCTAGTGTCGTGAGGTGCATTTCACGCGGCGTTTCTTCGTAACTCATGCCTCTTAGTTCTGGGATTAGCCTAGTGGCATATCTCTGAACTTTTTCAAGCTTCGCCTTGACTACGGACTCCATGCTGGGGCTGCATACTCCAGGATTGGTCTTACATGTGTGTAAACAAGGTTCTGAATGATTCCTTAAACAGGTTCCTGAAGGCAGTTCTGATGTTAGCTAGTCTTGCATACGCCGCAGATGTTATTCTTTTAATGTGGGCTTCAGGAGACAGGGTTGGTCTGATTTCAACTCCTAGATCCTTCTCACTGTCCTTTTCATGAAGGACTTCATCTCCCATTCTGTATCCTGTGTCTGGCCTCCTGTTTCCACTATCTAGTTTCATTACCTTACATTTACTCGGGTTGAACTTTAGTAGCCATTTGTTGGACAATTCATGCAGTCTGTCTAGGTCATCTTGTAGTCTCATACTGTCTTCCTCCGTCTTAATCCTCCACATAATTTTTGCATCCTCAGCAAACAATGAGAGGAATGAGTCTATTCCATCTGGAAGATCATTTACATATATAAGAAACAGTATGGGTATAAGGACAGAACCCTGCGGTACCCCACTGGTAACATCTTACCAATCTGATACCTCGCCCTGCACAGTGACTCGCTGTCTTCTGTTACTCAGGTACTCCCTTATCCAATAGAGTACCTTCCCTTTCACTCCTGCCCGCATCTCCAGTTTTCGCACTAGTCTCTGGTGCGGCACTGTGTCAAAGACTTTCCAGTAATCCAAAAATATGCAGTCTGCCCACCCCTCTCTTTCTTGCCTGATTCTTGTCGCCTGATTGTAGAAATCAATTAATCCTGTTAGGCATGACTTGCCATCCCTGAAACCATGTTAGTCTTGTGACACAAAGTTTCTTCACTCCAGATGCTCGACTAGCTTTTTTCGCACAATTTTCTCCATTAGCTTGCATGGTATGCAAGTTAGGGACACTGGCCTGTAGTTCAGTGCCTCCTGTCTATCCCCCTTATTTATTTATTTATTTATTTATTTATTTATGCATATACAAGGAGGTACATTGGGATTGTGAGGATACATAATATGGTAATTACAATCTTGAAAAGCCACTAGTACGCGCAGCGTTTCGGGCAAAAACGTATAAAACCCTTCTTGAATATCGGGACCACGTTTGCCGCCTTCCAAATTTCTGGCAGTTAACCTGTTACCAGTGATTTGTTATACACCATGGACCCTGGCAGGCACAGTGCTTCTGCCCCTTTCTTTAGTATCCATAGTGATACTCCATCCGGACCTATAGCCTTTGTCACATCCAACTCTAGCAAGAGCTTCCTTACATCCTCACTGGTAAACTCAAATTCCTCTAGTGGTGCCTGGTTATTTATTCCATCTCCTATCTCTGGAACTTCTCCTTGCTTTAATGTGAAGCCTTCCTGGAATTTCATATTGAGTTCCTCGCACACGTCTTTGTCCTTTGTAGTGAATCTGTCTGCCCCTATCCTCAGTTTCATTACCTGTTCCTTCACTGTTGTCTTTCTCCTGATATAGCTGTTCAGCAATTTGGGTTGGGTCTGAGCCTTGCTTGCTATATCGTTTTCATATTGACCTTTTGAATCTCTTCTCACCCTGATGTATTCATTCCTGGCTCTCTGGTAACCTTCTCTGCTCTCAAGGGTCCTGTTATTTTTAGTTTCTCCATGCTCTTTTACTCTGTTGCTTAGCTAGCTTACATCTCTGATTAGACCATTAGTTTCTAATCTGCGTTTCAGTTATTACCTTTTGGGCCGGGATAAACTTTTCTGCTACCTCCTTGCACTTCTGTGTGATGTATTCCAATATGTCTTGGGCCGTCTTTTCCCTTAGCTTTGCTTCCCATGTAACATCCGTTAGGAATTTTCTTATATCCTCGTAATTTCCCTTACGGAATGCCAGCCTTTTGCTTTCAGTTCCCTTTCTAGAGTACTTTAGCCCTTCTTCGACCAGATACTCAAAGGTCAGTACACTGTGATCGCTCATTCCTACTGGGGTCTCGAAGTCAATTTCCCTTATGTCGGAGTTATTCAGAATGAAGACTAGGTAGAGTCTCACTGGTTCATCGTTTCCCTCATCCTAGTGGGTTCCCTGACATGTTTGCTTAGAAAGTTTCTAGTCGTCACCTCCACTAGTTTGGCTCTCCATGTATGCTCTCCTCCGTGTGGTTCCTTGTTCTCCCAGCCTATCCTTGCATGATTGAAGTCCCACATGATGAGCAGATGGGATCGATTTCTATAGGCAGCAGAGGCTGCCCTCTCAATTATATTATTAACTGCCATGTTGTCTCTGTCATACTCTTGCCTGGGTCTTCTGTCATTTGGTGGTGGGTTATATATCACCGCTACTACTACTCTGGGTCCCCCATCGTCATGGTGCCTGCTATGTAGTCTCTAAACCCTTCACAGCCTGGGATAACCATCTCCTTGAAACTCCATTCCTTTCTCATGAGTAAGGCCACTCCGCCTCCTCCCCTTCCCTCCCTCTCTTTCCTTATTACAGTGTAATCCTGGGGGAACACCACATTTGTTATGATTCCTGAGAGTTTTGTTTTCGTGATTCCAGTTACATCTGGGTTTATGTCTTGTGCTCTTTCCCTAAATTCACTCGCCTTGCTTGTAATCCCGTCTATGTTCATGTACATCACCTTGAAGCTGACTCTTTTCTGTCCATCCCCAGTTTCTGTTGCTTCCACTGCAGACGGTAAACATGGAGGGGGATGGGGAGGGGGGAAAGGGGAGGCCTTAGGTTGTGAGGGGGGCTGAGAGGGGAGGGGACCTGGGTTGTGGGGGGTGGGGCTGGGAGGATCTGGTTTGGATAGGGTAGGGGCGAAGTGATGGCTTGGAGAGGTGGAGGAGAAGGGAGGGTTTGGGGGGATAGGGAGAAATGGGAGGTTGTTAGGGGAAGGGGGGGAGGGAGAACTTGAGAGGGTGGGGGAGAAAGGAGGGATTGGGGGGTGTGGGAGAAGGGCTTGGGGAAGAGGGGATGAAAAGAGGGCTTGGGGGGAGAAGGGAGGGCTTAGGGGGTGGGAGAGGAGGGAGGGGATAGGGGGGTGGGGGATAAGGGAGGGATTAGGGTGGGGGGGGGAGGAGTATAGGGGCTGGGGGCAGGTAGGGCTTCTATTGGTTTGGAGAAGGGTGTGATCCTTCTCCCACTGGGGCTGTTGAATTGACTATGGAGGGATCCCCACTCCCTTCTGGGATCGTAGGGTTCTGGGTTGTGGTTCCCTGATTCCTTTCCCTTTCCTTGCACTCCTTCCTTGCTGCTGCTGCCCTCTGTCCCTCCTTCCTAGTCATATCCCTCTGCAGGAATACCTTTTTGTACTTCTGCACATGAGTAGGCTGCTCTTCTTTGCTAAAATTTCCTCTTTTGTGTCCTCGCATTTGAAAATCCCTTTTATCAATTGATCTTTGTCCTTGTTGTACCGGCCAAGCCTGAAAACCTTTTATATATTCAATTCTTCCCCCTCCATCCGTACTCCTTCAAGGATCTCTTTGACTGTGGCTTTGTCCATATCTCTCCTCACCCTTGGAGTGGCCCCTATTTGCTCCTCATTACCATCTTCCTGAGGACTGGTACGTAGCTGATATTGGGGATTCTCTGTCAAGCTTTTAATCTCCTTCCTTGCCACAATTAGCTCATCCTGCAGGTTAGCTACCTTTTCCCTCATTACCTGTAGTTCCACCCTGATTTCACTCAACATTTGAATGAGTGCCTCTTCAAGCGAGACATCTTGTCCTCCTCCTCCCATTGTGTTACGTCTGCTCTCTGCCATGTTTGTTTACAATTCCAGTTCTCCAATCCAATGTGTGTGCGCGTGTGTGTGTGTGTGTGTGTGTGTGTGTGTGTGTGTGTGTGTGTGTGTGTGTGTGTGTGTGTGTGTGTGTGTGTGTGTGTGTGTGTGTGTGTGTGTGTGTGTGTGTGTGTGTGTGTGTGTGTGTGTGTGTGTGTGTGTGCGTGTGTGTGTGTGTGTGTGTGTGCTCACCTATTTGTGCTTGTGGGGGTTGAGCTCTGGCTCTTTGGTCCCATCTCTCAACTGTCAATCAACAGGTGTACAGGTTCCTGAGCCTATTGGGCTCAATCATATCTACACTTGAAACTGTGTATGGAGTCAGCCTCCACCACATCACTGCCTAGTGCATTCCATTTGTCAACTACTCTGACACTAAAAAAATTCTTTCTAATATCTCTGTGGCTCATTTGGGCACTCAATTTCCACCTGTACTCACCTATTTGTACTCACCTATTTGTGCTTGCAGGGGTTGAGCTTTGGCTCTTTGGTCCCGCCTCTCAACTGACACTCAACTGTTGTACAGATTCCTGAGCCTACTGGGCTCTATCATATCTACATTTTAAACTGTGTATGGAGTCAACCTCCACCACATCACTGCCTAATACATTCCATCCGTTAACTACTCTGACACTGAAAAAGGTCCTTCTAACGTCTCTGTGGCTCATGTGGGTACTCAGTTTCCACCTGTGTCCCCTTGTTCGCATCCCACCAGTATTGAGTAGTTTGCCCTTGTTTACCCGGTCGATTCTCCTGAGGATATTGTAGGTTGTGATCATGTCTCCCCTTACTCTTCTGTCCTACAGTGTCATTAGGTGCATTTCCCACAATCTTTCCTTGTAACTCATGCCTCTTAGTTCTGGGACTAGTCTAGTAGCATACCTTTGGACTTTTTCCAGCTTCGTCTTGTGCTTGACAAGGTACGGGCTCCTTGCTGGGGCCGCATACTCCAGGATTGGTCTTACATATGTGGTGTACAAGATTCCGAATGATTCCTTACACAGGTTCCTGAACGCTATTCTGATGTTAGCCAGCCTCGCATATGCCGCAGACGTTATTCTTTTTTATATTGGCTTCAGGAGACAGGTTTGGTGTGATATCAACTCCTTGATCTTTCTCTCTGTCCGTTTCATTAAGTACTTCATCTCCTATTCTGTATCGTGTGTCTGGCCTCCTGTTTCCACTGCCGAGTTTCATTACTTTGCATTTACTCGGGTTGAACTTCAACAGCCATTTGTTGGACCATTCACTCAGTCTGTCTAGGTCATCTTGTAGCCTCCTACTATTATCCTCAGTTTCAATCCTCCTCATAATTTTTGCATCATCGGCAAACATTGAGGGAAACGATTCTCTACTCTCTGGGAGATCATTTACATATATCAGAAACAGTATAGGTCCATGGACTGACCCCTGCAGGACTCCACTTGTTGCGTCTCGCCAATCTGAGACATCACCCCTCACACTGACTCGTTGTCTCCTAATGCTTAGGTACTCCTTTATCCAATGGAGTACCTTCCCTTTCACTCCAGCTTTTTCACTAGCCTCTTGTGTGGCACTGTATCAAAGGCTTTCTGACAATCCAAAAATATGCAGTCTGCCCACCCTTCTCTTTCTTGCCTTATTTTTGTTGCCTGGTCGTAGAATTCAAGTAACCCTGTGAGGCAGGACCTGCCATCCCTGAACCCATGTTGATGCTGTGTTACAAAGTTCCTTCGCTCCAGATGCTCCACTAGTTTTTTTCGCACAATCTTCTCCATCAGCTTGCATGGTATGCAGGTTAGGGACACTGGCCTGTAGTTCAGTGCCTCCTGTCTATCCCCTTTCTTGTATATCGGGACTACGTTAGCTGCTTTCCAAATATCTGGCAGTTCCCCTGTTGCCAGTGATTTGTTATACACTATGGAGAGTGGTAGGCTCAGTTCTCTTGCTCCTTCCTTTAGAACCCAAGGGGAGATTCCATCTGGGCCTATAGCCTTCGTCACGTCCAACTCTAGTAAACACTTCCTTACTTCCCCACTGGTAATCTCAAACTCTTCCAGTGGTTCCTGGTTAGCTATTCCCTCACTTACCTCTGGAATTTCTCCTTGTTCCAAGGTGAAGACCTCCTGGAATTTCTTATTCAATTCCTCACACACTTCCTTGCCATTTGTAGTGAATCCTTCCGCCCCTATCCTTAATCTCATAACCTGTTCCTTTACTGTTGTTTTTCTCCTAATGTGGCTATGCAACAATTTAGGCTGAGTCTTTGCCTTGCTTGCGATGTCATTTTCGTATTGTCTTTCTGCCTCTCTTCTCATCCTGACATATTCATTCCTGGCATTCTGGTATCTTTCTCTGCTCTCCAGTGTTCTGTTATTCCTATAGTTTCTCCATGCCCTTTTACTTTGCTGCTTAGCTAGCCTACATCTTTGATTAAACCATGGGTTTCTCATCTTCATTTCTCTGTTTTCCTTTTGGACTGGGACAAACTTGTTTGCTGCGTCCTTGCACTTCTGCGTGATGTAATCCATCATATCTTGGGCCGTCTTTCCCCTGAGCTCTGTTTCCCATGCTATATCTGTTAGGAATTTTCTTATCCCCTCATAGTTTCCCTTTCGGTATGCTAACCTTTTGGTTTCGGTATCCCTCCTCGAGTTCAATAACCCTTCTTCAATCAAGTACTCAAACACCAGTACACTGTGGTCGCTCATTCCTACTGGGTCCTCAAAACCGATTTCTCTTATGTCGGAGTCGTTCAGAGTGAAGACTAGGTCGAGTCTCGCTGGTTCGTCATTGCCTCTCATCCTTGTGGGTTCTCCGACATGCTGCGTTAAAAAGTTGCTTGTCACCACCTCCAATAGTTTGGCTCTCCACGTATCCTCGCCTCCATGCGGTTCCTTGTTCTCCCAGTGGTTCTCCCTGTGTGTGTGTGTGTGTGTGTGTGTGTGTGTGTGTGTGTGTGTGTGTGTGTGTGTGTGTGTGTGTGTGTGTGTGTGTGTGTGTGTGTGTGTGTGTGTGTGTGTGTGTGTGTGTGTGTGTGTGTGTGTGTGTGAGTGTGTGTGTGTGTGTGTGTGTTTGTGTGTGTGTGTGTGTGTGTGAATGTGTGTGTCTGTCTGTACTCAGCTAGTATTATTTGAGGGGGTTGAGCTGTGGCTCCTTCTTCAATCAGGTACTCAAACACCAGTACACTGTGGTCGCTCATTCCTACTGGGGCCTCAAAACCGATTTCTCTTATGTCAGAGTCGTTCAGATTGAAGACCAGGTCGAGTCTCGCTGGTTCGTCATTTCCTCTCATCCTAGTGGGTTATCTGATTTGCTGGGTTAAAAAGTTTCTGGTTACCATCTCCAGTAGTTTGGCTCTCCACGTATCCTCGCCTCTATGCGGTTCCTTGTTCTCCCAGTCAATCCTTCCGTGATTGAAGTCCCCCATGATGAGCAGGTGGGATCTATTTCTACAGGCAGCAGAGGCTGTCCTCTCAGTTATAGTGTTAACTGCCATGTTGTTGTTTTTGTACTCTTGACTGGGTTTTCTGTCATTTGGAGAATGGTTGTATATTACTGCTACTACTATTCTTGGTCCTCTCATTGTCATAGTGCCTGCTATGTAGTCTCTTAACCCCTCACAGCCCGGGATAGCCATCTCCTTAAAACTCCATTCCATTATCATGAGTAGGGCCACTCCGCCTCCTCCCCTACCTTCCCTCTCTTTCCTTATTACTGTGTACTCCTGCGGAAACACGGCATTCGTTATGATTCCAGAGAGTTTTTTTTCCGTGAGTCCGATTACATCTGGTTTCACTTCTTGTGCTCTTTCCCTTAGTTCACTTGTCTTGCTTGAGATCCCATCTATGTTCCAGTACATCACCCTGAAAATGACTTCTGATTGTCCTCTGGGAGGGACCTGTGGGATCTGGGGTGAGTGGGAGCTGGGAGGATCTGGTACGGGGAGACAGGTGGAGGAGGAAAGGCTTGGTAGGTTGGGGTGAGGGAGACAGGGAGGGTAGGGGGGTGGGTGAGAAGGGGAGGAAAGGGGGGAGAGTGAGAGGGGGAGAGTTCGGGGGGTGAGAGGGGGAGCATGGGGGGAGGAGAGGATATGGGAGATGGGGGGGCTTGGGGGGGGGAAGGAAGGCTGAAGTGGGTGAGGAAGAGGGTAGGGTTCAGGGGAGTGGTGGAGAGAGGAAGACTTAGGTGGGGTGGGGGAGAGTGGGGAGTTTAGGGGGGCAGGGGAGAATGGAGGGCTTTGGGGTGGGTGAGACGGAAGGGCATTTGGGAGAAGGGAAGGCTTGGGGGATGGGCGAGAAGGGAGATCCTGGGGAGAGGGGTGAGTGGAAGGAGGGAGGTGGGTGGGGGGAAGGTTCCCTAGGTGGTTACTTAGTGGGGGGCTGACAGGGGATGGGGCATGTAGGGTGTCTGTTGGGTAGAATGTGGAGGTGGTGCCCGACTTTCTCTGGCTGTTGCACTGTTTGAGGAGGGTTCCCCACTCCCCTCTGGGATTGAAGGGTTCGGGGTTGTGGTTCTTTGATTCCTTTCTCTCTCCCTGCGCTCCTTCCTCGCGTCTGCTGCCTACTTTCTCTCTTCCCTTGTCATATCCCTCTGCAGGAATGCTTTTTTGAACTTTTGTACATTTGCTAGACATCACTTCCTTGCTAACAGTTCCTCTTTTGTGATTTCGCTCATGAATACCACCTTTATCATTTGGTCTCTGTCCTTGTTGTACTTTCCAAGCCTGAAAACCTTTTCAATATTTTGGTCAGTTTCCTCCATCCTTACCTCTTTAACGATCTCAGTAACTGTGTTTTTGTCCTTGTTTCTCTGCTCCTTTGGGCTGGTCCCTGATTGCTCTTTAATGCCTGCTACTACTACTTCTGTTCTTTTTCTCTCTATCAACCGGCTAGTACATCTAGCTGCTTCCTGAGACGAATCCACTTCCATGGCAACTTCCCTAACTGCAGACCTAGCTTCAGGGCTCTTTTTAAGCATTTCAGCAAATGAGAGCTTAGTTGTGGAGGTCCCCTCGACAGTGGTATTCCCATCTCCCTGAGGTACGGTTTGTGTCTGGTATTGTGGAGGAGTCTCCTTCGGGCATCTTATCTCCTTCTTTGCTGCCCATAGTTCATTGTGCAGGTTGGCTACTGTCTCCCTCATTACCCTCAGTCCTTCACTGAATTCATCCCGCATCTGCTGGAGTACTTCCTTCATCCAGTCTACCTGTGTCCCTTAGTGTGTGTGTGCCCCTTGTGTTAATTAAATAGCCTGTCTTTATCTACCCTGTCAATTCCTATGAGAATCTTGTACGTGATGATCATATCCCCACTAAATCTTCTGTCTTCTAGCGACGTAAGGTTAAATTCCCGTAATCTCTCCTCGTAGCTCATACCTCTCAGCCCGGTACTAGTCTGGTGGCAAACCATTGAACTTTTTCCAGTTAGGTCTTATGCTTGATTAGATATGGACACCTTGCTGGGGCTGCATACTCCAGGATTGGTCTGACATAGGTAGTATACAGAGTTCTGAATGATTCCTTGCACAAGTGTCTAAATGCCGTTCTTATGTTAGCCAGCCTGACATATGCTGCTGATGTTATCCTCTTGATATGAGCTTCAGGGGACAGGTCTGGCATAATATTAACCCCAGGTCTTTCTCTCTCTCTGACTCTTGAAGAATTTCATCTCCCAAATGATACCTTGTAACTGGCCTCCTGCTCCCTACCCCTATCTTTATTACATTACATTTGCTTGTGTTAAACTCTAACAACCATTTGTTCGACCATTCCTTTAGTTTGTCTAGGTCTTCTTGAAGCCTCAAGCAGTCCTCCTCTGGCTTAATCCTTCTCATAAGTTTGGCATCATCAGCAAACATTGAGAGAAAGGAGTTTATACCCTTCGGGAGATCGTTTACGTATATCAGAAACAGTATAGGACCGAGTTCAGAGCCCTGTGGGACTCCACAGGTAACTTCACGCCATTCTGAGGTCTCACCCCTCACTGTAACTCTTTGCTTCCTATTGCTTACGTATTACCTTATCCACTGGAGCACTTTACCAGTTACTCCTGCCTGTCTCTCCAGCTTATGTACAGCCCCGTATGGGGGACTGTATCAAAGGCTTTCCGACAGTCCAAAAAAATGCAGTCCGCCTAGCCTTCTCTTTCTTGCTTAATCTTTGTCACCTGATCGTAGAATTCTATCAAGCCAGTAAGGCAAGATTTACCCTCCCTGAACACATGTTGGCGATTTGTCACGAAGTCCCCTTCTCCTGATGTGTTACTAGATTTTTTCTCACGATCTTCTTCATCACTTTGCATGGAACCGGTCGGCCAAGTGGACAGCACGCTGGACTTGTGATCATGTGGTCCTGGGTTCGATCCCAGGCGCCAGCGAGAAACAATGGGCAGAGTTTCTTTCACTTTATGCCCCTGTTACCTAGCAGTAAAATGGGTACCTGGGTGTTAGTCAGCTGTCACGGGCTGCTTCCTGGGGGTAGAGGCCTGGTTAAGGACCGGGCCGCGGGGACACTAAAAAAAAAAAAAAAAATCATCTCAAGATAACCTCAAGAGGGTATACAAGTTAAGGACAAGTTAAGGCCTGTAGTTCAGTGCCTCTTGTCTGTCACCCTTTTTGTATATTGGGACCACATTAGCCGCCTTCCATTTTTCTGGTAGGTCTCCCGTCTCCAGTGGCCTACTATACACAATGGAGAGTGGCAAGCAAAGTGCCTCTGCACACTCTTTCAATACCCATGGTGAGATCCTGTCTGGATCAACAGCCTTTCTCACATCCAGATCCAACAGGTGTCTCTTGACCTCATCTCTCGTAATTTCGAACCCTTCCAAGGCCGCCTGGTTTACTGCCCCCTCTCCTAGCAGTGACCTCACCATGTTATGTTGTGAAGACCTCCTGGAACCTCTTGTTGAGTTCTTCACACACCTCTTTGTCATTCTCTGTATACCTGTCCTTGCCTGTTCTAAGTTTCATTACCTGTTCTTTCACTGTTGTTTTCCTCCTGATGTGACTGTGGAGTAGCTTTGGATCGGTCTTAGCTTTGCTTGCTAAGTCATTTTCATAATTTTTTTCTGCTTCCCTTCTCACACTAACATACTGATTCCTGGTCCTCTGGTATCTCTCTCTGCTTTCTGGTGTTCTTTTATTTCGGAAGTTCCTCCACACCCTTTTGTTCAGTACCTTTGCTTCCATACATGCCCTGTTAAACTATGGATTCTTCTTTTGCTTCTCGGGTTTTTCCCTTTGGGCCGGGATAAACCTGTTTACTGCCTCCTGACACTTTTGGGTGACATAGTCCATCATGTCTTGTACCGACTTAGCTTTGAGGTCTGTGTCCCCATGGTATATCCCGTAGGAAACTTCTCATCCCCTCATAATTTCCCTTTCGGTATGCCAGCTTTTTGTTTTCTAGTTGTTTTTTGGGGGGAGATAAGTCCTAGCTCTGCCAAGTACTCAAAGATCAATACACTATGATCACTCATTCCCAAGGGTGCTTCCATCCTAACCTCCCTTATATTCCACTCATTAAGGGGTAAATATCAGATCAAGCATAGCTGGTTCATCCTCCCCTCTCATTCTTGTCGATCCCTTGATATGGTGGCTTAGAAAGTTTCTTGTTGCCGCGTCCAGCAGCTCAGCTCTCCATGTATCTGGTCCTCCATGCGGGTCTCTGTTCTCCCAATCAATCTTCATGTGGTTGAAATCTTCCATGATTAATAGTCTAGATCCATTCCTACTAGCGAGAGACGCTGTTCTCTCCATTATGTTATTGGTGGCAATGTTGTTTCTATCATATTCCTGTCTGGGTCTTCTGTCATTTGGTGGTGGGTTATATATGACTGCAACTACAATTGTTTGTCCTCCAGTTGCTATTGTACCTGTTATGTAGTCACCGAAACCTTCACAGCCCTGAATAACCATCTCCTCAAAATCCCAGGCTTTTCTTACTTGCAGAGCTTCACCACCACCTCCTCTTCCTACTCTCTCTTTCTTCACAACATAGTAGTCCTGTGGAAACACTGCATTTGTTATGGTTTTCGTTAGCTTTGTTTCTGTTAGTATTATTATGCCTGGGTTTTCTTCAAGTACCCATTCTCCAAGTTTGTTTGTTTTATTTGTAATCCCATCTATGTTAGTGTACATTGAGACTCACTTTCTTCTGTCCCTTATCATGTTCCTTTCTTGGTGAGTGTTCTGCTGATGGGGGTATCTGTTCCAAGGCGTGGGGAGTTGTGGGGTGGGTAACGGGTTCTCAGAGGATACTGGAGTGAGGGGTGGGGGTTCTAGTGAAGGGGGAGACAGGGAGGGAATGGGTTGAAGGGGGAAGGACAGTGGGGAAAGGGGGGAAGTGGGATATGGTGAAAGCAGGGGAGGGGAAGCTGGGTGGGAGTGGGGAGGGAGAGGTTGCTTAACATTTGAGTGGGGGCAGGGAGGGTTTGGGGTAGGGGAGGTTTCTATGCAGAGGAGGGTGATGGAGTTGGCCTCCCCTCTGGTGTTACTGGGTTGCTGGTTGTGGGTTCCCCCCTCACATCTGGGGATGTTGAGTTGGGAGCTGTGTTTTCCTGGTTTTCTCCTCTCGCCTGGTGCTTCTTTTTTGTTTCTGCAGCCATGACTCTCTCCTCCCTCGTCATGTCCCTCTGGAGAAATACTTTTTTTAATTCTCCCACGTTTTTCTTCCTTGTTCTTTTCTTCCTTGGTGGCTCTTCCTTGTTAGAATCTTCTCCTTTGTGGCCTCATTTGCAAACACTATCTTTAACACACGGTCTCTATCCTTGTTGTACCAGCCCATGTGTGTGTGTGTGTATGCGTGAGCACGCACGTGTGTGTGTGCATGCGTGCATGCGACTGTTTGTGCGAGCGTGTGTTTGTGTGTCCTCATATTTGTGTGTGTGTGTGTGAGATGGATGGGTGGGGGCGATCCAACCCTCTCACTGAGGTCAGAAGAAAGGATTGGGGGAGATACGGAGAAGAGGGAGAGAGAGGAGGGAATGGGACAGAGAAGGGGGAGAGGTGAGGGGAAGAGATGGGGGAAGAAGGGAGGAGAGAGAGGGAGGAGAGAGGGAGGGAGAAGGGGGAGAGAGATTGAGAAAAAGTGTGTTTATGGGTGTATGTATTTATGGGTGTATGTATTTATGGGTGTGTGTGTACTCACCTATTTGTGCTTGCAGGATCGAGCATTGGCTCTTGGATCCCGCCTTTCCAGCAATCGGCTGTTTACAGCAATGGCTCCTGTCCCATTTCCCTATCATACCTAATTTTAAAAGTATGAATAGAGTTTGCTTCTACAACCTGTTCCCCAAGTGCATTCCATTTTTCCACTACTCTCACGCTAAAAGGAAACTTCCTAACATCTCTGTGACTCATCTGAGTTTCCAGTTTTCACCCATGTCCCCTCGTTCTGTTATTATTATGTGTGAACATTTCATCTATTTCCACTTTGTCAATTCTCCTGAGTATTTTATATGTTCCTATCATATCTCCTCTCTCCGTTCTTTTCTCTAGTGTCGTAAGGTTCAGTTCCCTCAGACGCTCTTCATATCCCTTCCCTCGTAACTCTGGGACAAGCCTCGTCGCAAACCTCTGAACCTTCTCCAGTTTCCTTGTGTTTCTTCAGGTGGAGGCTCCATGATGGCGCGGCATACTCTAAGACTGGTCTCACGTAGGCAGTGTAAAGCGCCCTAAAAGCTTCCTCACTTAGGTTTCTGAATGAAGTTCTAATAAAAGCCAGTGTAGAGTACACTGCTGTCGTTATCCTATTTATATGTGCCTCAGGAGTTAGATTAGGTGTCACATCCACTCCCAGGTCTCTTTCTCGAATCGTTACAGGTAGGCAGTTCCCCTTCATTGTGTACTGTCCCTTTGGTCGTCTATCAACTGATCCCATTTCCATAACTTTACATTTACTGATGTTGAACTCCAGTAGCCATTTCCCTGACCATCTCTGCAACCTGTTTATGTCCACTTGGAGGATTCTACAATCGTCATCTGTCACAATTCTTCTCATTAGTTTTGCGTCATCCGCAAACATTGACATATATGATTCCACTCCTGTAAACATATCATTTACGTAAATTAGAAAGAAGATTGGTCCCAGCACCGATCCTTGAGGTACTCCACTCGTTACTGTTCGCCAGTCCGACTTCTCGCCCCTTACCATTACCCTCTGGCTCCTTCCTGTTAGGTAGTTCCTCACCCATGCTAGGGCCTTTCTGCTTACTCCTGCCTGCCCCTCAAGTTTGTAAAGCATTCTCATGTGCGGTACTGTATCAAAGGCTTTTTGGCAGTCAAGAAATATGCAGTCTGCCCAGCCTTCTCTGTCCTGCCTTATCCTTGTTACTTTGTCATAGAGTTCTAAAAGGTTTGTTAGGTATGATTTCCCTGTCCGGAACCCATGTTGGTGCTTGTTTACAAACCCAATGCTCTCCAGGTGCCCAACAAGTCTTAGCCTAATTATTCTTTTAAGTATTTTGCAGGGGATGCTTGTCAGTGATATGGGTCTGTAGTTAAGTGCCTCCTCCCTATCACCTTTCTTGAAAATCTGAACGACATATGCCTCCTTCCAGCAACTAGGCAATTTTCCCCCACATAAGTGACTCATTAAAGATCATTGCCAGAGGCATGCTGAGAGCCTGCGCTGCCTCTTTTAGTATCCACGGTGATACTTTGTCTGGTCCAACCGCTTTATTTGCATCCAGTATTGTCAACTGTTTCATTACCTCCTCTGCTGTCACCTCTATATCTGATAGTCTTTCATCTAAGGTAATCTCTTCTAACAATGGGAGTCACTCAGGCTCAGTTGTGAACACTCCATGGAAACTTGTATTCTGTACCTCGCAGATTTCCTAGTCGCTTTCTGTATATGCCCCTTCTGTTTTCCTCAGTCTTGTCACTTGGTCATTTACCGACATCTTCCTTCTTATTTGGCTATGTAGTAATTTAGGTTGCTTTTTCGCTTTGATTGCAATATCATTCTCATAATTTCTTTCCGACACTCGTCTTATGTTAATGTAATCGTTCCTAGCTCTGTTACATCTAATCCTGTTGTCCTCTGTCCTTTGTCTTCTGTACTTCCTCCATTCCCTCTGGCTTCTCACTTTTGCTTCCTGACACTGTCTATTAAACCATGGGTTATTATATTCCCTCCTGCTTTTTTTTCCTTTGCTGTTGGAATAAATCTCTCTTCAGCCTCCTTGCATTTCCATATGACTTGGTTCATCATATCTTGCACTGTTTTTCCTCTAATTTCTTCCTCCCCGTGCACTTCTCCCAGGTAGTCCCTTATCCTCCTGTAGTCCCCTCTTCTGTAATCAAGTCTCCTTACTCGGACCTCTTGTCCTTTGGTCACAGTTCTAACACTTTCGCGCTATGTGGACGCGCCGGCGCGTTCGGTTTCGTCTAACGTAAACGCATAGTGGACATAAAGTTATGTCAACGTTTAAAAATATGTATAAAATTCAATTTTAATCCGATTTCATTGGGGTTTGTTTCAAACGACGCGCCATGAAGTTCTCTTTCTCACCACTAGGCCGCCTGGGGCGTCGGCCTACCCGGTCACGTGACGGGCCCATTGTTTTCGTGTCACGTGTCGTGAGTCGATCACGCTCCCCTCGCACGCCAAACTCGAGCATTTTTACCCGTTTCCGTGTGGATTATACCCAATTACTTCATCAAAAATGGATCAAGGTCAAGGCCCAAGCACTCAAGAAACATTGAGAGAACTTGGGGTGTACACATGTGGCACAATTAGAATGCTACGTGGCGCCCCAAAGGTATTGCAAGCTCTAGCCAAGGGTAAACTTCCACTGGATACCACAGTATACCGCCGCAAAGATAATACCTTCATTCTCCTGTGGAAAGACAAGGGAGTGGTTTCAATCATTACCAACATCCACAATGCAGACACTCAGCGAGTTCAGCGAAGGAAGCGAATTCGCAACCGAGACGGAACAAGTGGAATACAACAGGTAACAGTGAACAAACCGACTGCAATTTGCGAGTACAATAAGTTCATGAAAGGTGTGGACCACTTCGATCAAATGGTTAAATATTACCATTTTACCAGGAAAACTCACAAGTGGACCAAAAAGATTACCTTTTATTTCCTGCAAATGGCATTGCATAATGCCTATGTTTTGTACAAATACAACACAACTGATCGAAAAAAGCTAACATTGCTACAGTTCCACGAAGTGGCAATCTGGGCCCTATTGCACTGGGACACAGAGGAGTGGCCTAAAACAACAACATCATCATCTCAACACTTGCGGCACGCTCCAGACATAAATGATGACACAGCTCCTGCCAATGCTGACGCCATGCCAACTCCCGGACCATCTGGTGTGAGGCGGCCTTTGTTCACTACACCACCTCAAGATGAAGCAGACAACGAATCTGAACCCGACATGTCTGCCACACTGCCAGTTGACGAAACTGTTTTGTCAGATGAATCTGACTCTCCTGCAACTCCTGTTACACCTCCAGCGAGAGGACCTGGGCGCCCTATTGTTGATTCAGAAAATCGCATGAACTACAAACTGAAACGTGAAATTTACAGACTGCCCAAACGTCCCAAGTGTCATGCATGCGCACGGTCCGGTAAAAGGAAGGACACGAACTATGGATGCAAGACCTGTGGTGTTGCACTCTGTGTTGTTCCCTGCTACACCAATTACCACCGGAAACAGGTGTATTGGGTGGTGAAGAAGTAACCACCCGCAACAGCTTCACTCCACCTACAAACCATCTGTTGAGCAACTTCAGGAATGAAGAACCTGAAGAAGGTGGAGTGAAGAACAAATGCTCAACTTACTGTTCCACAACCAGCCTTCCCTTGGTAAGTACACCTATTTGGTCCAAGTTTGTGTAGTATAATTTAGCTCATAGAACATTCTATTGCGAAAACATTGCCACAAAAATGAATGACATACATACAATAATAATATCAGAACAGTGAAATAAGTATAAACTTTCAAAGCAACGTTTCGCGCGTGTGTCGTCTGGCAACCCGTTCTCGCAAATTCGTAAAGTCAATATTGACTTATTAAATATGTGCATAGGTGACATACTTAACATATTAGATACCCTTAAAAAGATTCATAGAAAACACCAACCTTACCTAACCTTGTTAGTATCTTAAGATAAGCATCTTATTGCTTCGTAATTACAATTATTACTTAACCTATACCTATTATAGGTTAGGTAATAATTGTAATTATGAAGCAATAAGATGCTTATCTTAACATACTAAGTAGGTTAGGTAAGGTCGGTGTTTTCTATGAATCTTTTTAAGGGTATCTAATATGTTAAGTATGTCACCTATGCACATATTTAATAAGTCAATATTGACTTTACGAATTTGCGAGAACGGGTTGCGTCTGGTCACCGTTACCGGGTAACAGTGCGCCCACTTCCCACACTCTTGCGGGAGGGCCGGGACCATTATTCTACGATTATATTCATATCATCGTGTTAGGAATTTTATTGGGAGTCCATTGATACCAAAATTAAGGCTGTAGGACAATTGTAGAGGTGATAATAATCCCAAGAGTAAAAACATTTTGTTGCTGTTGAGCGCTCACGGCGACTCATCTTCGTAGTTATTTATTTCATGCTGGTATCTCTATAGCTTTTGTGACTTTTTTTTACTGATGTTCTTCTAGAGAATTTTATTGCGAACACGTTGGTACCAAAATGAAATACGTAGCATGAAAACTAAGGTCAGAAAAGTAAAAAGAGTATACACATTTTTGTTTTTACGCTTAAGCGATAAAAACGCCGCGCGCACATAAGGTTGGCTGAGTAACCTTCGCCGAGAGCGCGAAAGTGTTTATTAAGCTCTATCATATAGTCAAAGACTAGGAAACAATGGTCACTGGCTCCTAGTGGTAATTCATGTTCTAAATGCTCGATGTCTTCTACATTCTGGGTGAAAACGAGGTCTAATAGGCTGGGCGTATCCCTTCCTTTTTCCCTAGTGTCTTCCTTCACATGCTGTGTTAGGAAATTCCTGTCAATAACGTCTACCAGCTTCGCTCCCCATATCTCCTCCCCGCCATGCGGATTCCTCGTTTCCCAATATATCTCACCGTGATTTAGGTCCCTCATGACCAGAAGCTTTGCCTTCATTCTATGTGCTTTAGTTGCTGCCCTCTGCAGTTCATCTATACATGCCTTGTTGCTGTCTTCATACTCCTGCCTGGTCCTTCTACTGTTTGATGGGGGATTGTAGAGTATCAAGATTACTATCTTCTTCCCATCCACTGTCAGAGTTCCATGTACGGAGTTCGTGCTTTCATTGGTACCCGGATTTTCCAGCTCATCAAACTTCCATTTCCGCTTTATTAGGAGTGCCACTCCTCCTCCCTGTCTCTGAGTCCTTTCTTTTCTTATCACCTGGTACCCCTCTGGAATGATTGCATCAGAGATCATGCCATTTATTTTAGTTTCCACTATTGCCACTATGGGTCTGCCTCACTAACTCTTTCTTCTATTTCTTCTGCTTTATTGGATATCCCATCAGCATTGGTGTACCAAACCTTGAGACTCTTCTTGGGAACTCTGGTGCCAGAGTTCCCCCTTTTGCCGGGAGTCTGGGGGGGGGGGTACTGGGGGGGTGTCTGGAGGGTGAGTGGGGGCTGTGGGGGTGTCTGGGGGGTGCTAGGTGGTGCCTGGGAGTGCCTGGTAGGCGAATGGGGTCCGGGCATCTAGAGGGGTAGGAAGGGCATAATGAGTCTGATGGCATAGGGGGGTTGAGAAATAGAGTGAGACTGAGAGTCAGATAGAGGTTGAGAGGTTGGGGGGGGAGAAGGATATTGAGGGCAGAGGGCTGAGAGGAGAATGGAGCATGGGTGCTGGGAGTGGAAGAGAGGGTGTATTAGTTAGGGGAGGGGGGAATTGGGGGTAGGTGGGGATTTTGGGGTAGAAGAGGGGAAGAGGGAGAAGGTGTTAGGGGGTTACAATTTGATTGGGTTAAAGGTGGGCTGGAGGTGCATAGGAGGGGTGATGGTTGGATGGGGTTTGGGGGGTGAGTGGAAGAGGGGTGCAGTGGAAGCTGGGATGGAGCAGTGTGTGTGTGTGTGTGTGTGTGTGTGTGTGTGTTTGTGTGTGTGTGTGTGTTTGTGTTTGTGTGTGTGTGTGTGTACTCACCTAATTGTGCTTGCGGGGGTTGAGCTTTGGCTCTTTGGTCCTGCCTCTCAACCGTCAATCAACTGATGTACAGATTCCTGAGCCTACTGGGCTCTATCATATCTACATTTTAAACTGTGTATGGAGTCAGCCTCCACCACATCACTTCCTAGTGCATTCCATTTACTAACTACTCTAACACTGAAAAAGTTCTTTCTAATATCTCTGTGGCTCATTTGGGTACTCAGCTTCCACCTGTGTCCCCTTGTTCGCGTCCCTCCAGTGTTGAATAGTTCATCCTTCTTTACCCGGTAGATTTCCCTGAGGATTTTGTAGGTTGTGATCATGTTCCCCCTTACTCTTCTGTCTTCCAGTGTCATAAGGTGCATTTCCCGCAGCCTTTCCTCATAACTCATGCCTCTTAGTTCTGGGACTTGTCTAGTAGCATACCTTTGGACTTTTTCCAGCTTCGTCTTGTGCTTGACAAGGTACGGGCTCCATGCTGGGGCCGCATACTCCAGGATTGGTCTTACATATGTGGTGTACAAGATTCTGAATGATTCCTTACACAGGTTCCTGAACACCGTTTTGATGTTAGCCAGCCTCGCATATGCCGCAGACGTTATTCTCTTATTATGTGGGCTTCAGGAGACAGGTTTGGTGTGATATCAACTCCTAGATCTTTCTCTCTGTTTCATTAAGTACTTCATCTCCTATTCTGTATCCTGTGTCTGGCCTCCTGTTTCCACTGCGTAGTTTCATTACTTTGCATTTACTCGGGTTGAACTTTAACAGCCATTTGTTGGACCATTCACTCAGTCTATCTAGGTCATCTTGTAGCCTCCTACTATCATCCTCTATTTCAATCCTCCTCATAATTTTTGCATCGTCGGTAAACATTGAGAGGAACGAATCTATACCCTGTGTGTGTGTGTGTGTGTACTTACCTAATTGCCTAATTGTACTTACCTAATTGTGCTTGCGGGGGTTGAGCTCTGGCTCTTTGGTCCCGCCTCTCAACCGTCAATCAACTGGTGTACAGATTCCTGAGCCTATTGGGCTCTATCATATCTATATTTGAAACTGTGAATGGAGTCAGCCTCCACCACATCACTTCCTAATGCATTCCATTTGCTAACTACTCTGACACTGAAAAAGTTCTTTCTAACGTCTCTGTGGCTCATTTGGGTACTCAGCTTCCACCTGTGTCCCCTTGTTCGCGTCCCACCAGTGTTGAAAAGTTCGTCCTTGTTTACCCGGTCGATTCCCCTGAGGATTTTGTAGGTTGTGATCATGTCCCCCCTTACTCTTCTGTCTTCCAGTGTCGTGAGGTGCATTTCCCGCAGCCTTTCCTCATAACTCATGCCTCTTAGTTCTGGGACTAGTCTAGTAGCATACCTTTGGACTTTTTCCAGCTTCGTCTTGTGCTTGACAAGGTACGGGCTCCATGCTGGGGCCGCATACTCCAGGATTGGTCTTACATATGTGGTGTACAAGATTCTGAATGATTCCTTACACAGGTTCCTGAACGCCGTTCTGATGTTAGCCAGCCTCGCATATGCCGCAGACGTTATTCTCTTTATGTGGGCTTCAGGAGACAGGTTTGGTGTGATATCAACTCCTAGATCTTTCTCTCTGTCTGTTTCATTAAGTACTTCATCTCCTATTCTGTATCCTGTGCCTGGCCTCCTGTTTCCACTGCCTAGTTTCATTACTTTGCATTTACTCGGGTTGAACTTCAACAGCCATTTGTTGGACCATTCACTCAGTCTATCCAGGTCATCTTGTAGCCTCCTACTATCATCCTCTGTTTCAATCCTCCTCATAATTTTTGCATCGTCGGCAAACATTGAGAGGAACGAATCTATACCCTCTGGGAGATCATTTACATATACCAGAAACAGTATAGGTCCAAGGACTGACCCCTGCGGGACTCCACTTGTGACGTCTCGCCAATCTGAGACCTCACCCCTCACACAGACTCGTTGTCTCCTGTTGCTTAGGTATTCCTCTATCCACCGGAGTACCTTCCCTCTCACTCCAGCCTGCATCTCCAACTTTCGCACTAGCCTCTTGTGTGGCACTGTATCAAAGGCTTTCTGACAATCCAAAAATATGCAGTCTGCCCACCCTTCTCTTTCTTGCCTTATTTTTGTTGCCTGGTCGTAGAATTCAAGTAACCCTGTGAGGCAGGACCTGCCATCCCTGAACCCATGTTGATGCTGTGTTACAAAGTTCCTTCGCTCCAGATGCTCCACTAGGTGTGTGTGTGTGTGTGTGTGTGTGTGTGTGTGTGTGTGTGTGTGTGTGTGTGTGTGTGTGTGTGTGTGTGTGTGTGTGTGTGTGTGTGTGTGTGTGTGTTTACTAGTTGTTTACTAGTTGTGTTTTGCGGGGGTTGAGCTTTGCTCTTTGGGCCCGCCTCTCAACTGTCAATCAACTGTTTACTAACTACTTTTTTTTTTTTTTTTCCCCACACCACACACACACACACCCCAGGAACCAGCCCGTGACAGCTGACTAACTCCCAGGTACCTATTTACTGCTAGGTAACAGGGGCACTTAGGGTGAAAGAAACTTTGCCCATTTGTTTCTGCCTCGTGCGGGAATCGAACCCGCGCGACAGAATTACGAATCCTGCGCGCTATCCCCCAGGCTACGAGGCCCCATAAACATTATTGCCAACAGCATTTGGTGTTCCCAGGCGGTCACCCATCCAAGTACTAACCAAACCCAACGTTGCTTAACTTCGCTGATCGGACGAGAAGCGGTGTTCTCAACGTGGTATGGCCGTTGTGTGTGTGTGTGTGTGTACTTACCTAATCTTACCTAATTGTGCTTGTGGGGGTTTAGCTCTGGCTCTTTGGTCCCGCCCCACAACCATCAATCAACAGGTGTACAGGTTCCTGAGCCTATTGGGCTCTATCATATATACACTTGAAGTTGTGTATGAAGTCAGCCTTCACCACATCACTTCCTAATGCATTCCATTTGACTACTACTCTGACACTGAAACAATTCTTTCTAACGTCTCTATGGCTCATTTGGGCACTCAATTTCCACCTGTGTCCCCTATTGCATGTGCCCCTTGTGTCAAAAAGTCTGTCTTTATCTACCCTATCAATTCCTTTGAGAATCTTGTATGTGGTGATCATGTCCCTCTCTAACTCTTCTATCTCCCAGTGAGGTGAGGTTTAATTCGCGTAGTCTCTCCTCGTAGCTCATACCCCTCAGTTGTGGTACTAGTCTGGTGGCAAACCTTTGAATCTTTTCCAGTTTAGTCTTATGCTCTACTAGATATGGACTTAATGCTGGAGCCGCATACTCCAGGATTGGTCTGACATATGTGGTATATAATGTTCTGAAAGATTCCTTAAACAAGTTTCTAAAAGCCGTTCTTATGTTAGCCAACCTGGCATATGCCGCTGATGTTATGCTCCTGATGTGAGCTTCAGGGGACAAGTCTGGCGTGATGTCAACCCACAGGTCTTTCTCTCTCTCTGACTCTTGAAGTCTTTCATCTCCCAAATGATACCTTGTATCTGATCTCCTGCGTGTGTGTTCACCTAGTTACCTAGTTGTTGTGTTTGATGGGGATGAGCTTTGCTACCTCGGCCTATTAAACACAACTGTCAATCAACTTTTGTTTACTAACTACTTTTTTTCCCACACACCACACACACACACACACACCCCAGGAAGCAGCCCGTGACAGCTGACTAACTCATAGGTACCAATTTCCTTTGGGAAATAGGGGCATTCAGGGTGAAAGAAACTTTGCCCATTTGTTTCTGCCTCGTGTGGGAATTGAACCCGCGCCACAGAATTACGAGTCCTCTGCGCTATCCACCAGGCTATGAGGCCCCTACCCTATCTGTGTTTGTGTGTGTGTGTGTGTGTGTGTGTACTCACCTAGTTGTGCTTACGGAGTGTTACGGACCCGAGACCAGCGTCGTAGCATGGAGCTGTAACGACCACGCCATCAGTGAGTCAGTTCCCGAAACCCCCTCCAAATGGACGATGCCATTTAGCGAGGGCGGGATATACCGGCCACAGGGGCTAGTTTCTCGTCTTGATCAGCTCGTAACATAGCCGCTGCTGACCTCTGGTGAGGTGGCGCTTAGACAGCAACGCCATCTATGGAGTGGATAGGTGGACGTTTGTGTCTAAGCCTGTAAGTGAGGTTCCCTAGAGTGTCCCTAGTACTATTGACGTGTCTGATTACAGAGTCGACCTGGGACTGCTGTATTGGACGATGGGGCAGTCTACCCAAGGCAGCTAAAGTCTCTCCACGAGTTTGCTACAGAAGCTGTGAAGTCACCCCCGGACGAACACTGTTGAGTGTGTTAGCCTGCCTGTAACGTGGCAGTACCAGGAATCGTCTTATCTGGGAGCTGGCTGGTGGAACAGACTACCCACTGTGGTGTGGAGAGAGGAGAGTGATCTGTGGAATCACACGAGGCTCCTGCCTAGGGCTCGCAACCCTAGTATCGGTCGTGGAGTGGCCTACACAGCGGAGCTGATCGGAACCTGCCAGCTACAGGCTGGATTTGTGGTTGAAGGCCTCCACGACGCTGCACCCAGTGGGACTGTGATTTGGCTGGCCTGTGGCCAGGGTAGATTCACCGAGAAAATCAGAGGATTCATCGTGGGCCACGACGAAGAGAACCAGGGCTACTCATCGTGAGCACCGTGGAGCGTCCTGAGTCTTCAGAGGAAGACTAATCTGTAAATAATCAATGTAGTTATAGCAACCCCGCATGTGACTGTGATATATTTATTTATGGTGGTGGTAGCAATATATATACAAAAGCGGTGCATTTGTATCCCTTCCCCTTTAATTTACTTGAGTTACGGAACACACCCCTTGAAAGCCACTACTAACTTGGGGCCGGATACCCAAACTCTAATAACATCAGAGAAGAAACCAGTTGCGACCCAATAGGGCCGTAACACGGAGGTTGAGCTTTAGCTCCTTGGTTCCGCCTCTCAACCGTCAATTAACATGTGTACAGGTTCCTGAGCCTATTGGGCTCTATCATATCTACACTTGAAACTGTGTATGGAGTCAGCCTCCACCACATAACTTCCTAATGCATTCCAATTGTCAACCACTCTGATACTAAAAAAAGTTCTTTCTAACATCTCTGTGGCTCATTTGGGCACTCAGTTTCCACCTATGTCCTCTAGTGCGAGTGCCCCTTGTGTTATATAGACGGTCTTTATCTACCCTATCAATTCCCTTGAGAATCTTGAATATGGTGATCATGTCCCCCTTAACTCTTCTGTCTTCCTGCGAAGTGAGGTTTAATTCCCGTAGTCTCTCCTTGTAGCTCATACCTCTCAGCTCGGGTACTAGTCTGGTGGCATACCTTTGAACCTTTTATAGTTTAGTCTTATCCTTGACTAGATATGGACTCAATGCTGGGGCTACATACTCCAGGATTGGCCTAACATATGTGGTATACAAAGTTCTGAATGATTCCTCACACAAGTTTCTGAATGCCGTTCTTATGTTGGCCAGCCTGGCATATGCCGCTGATGTTATCCTCTTGATATGGGCTGCAGGGGACAGGTCTGGCATGATATCAACCCCCAAGTCTTTTTTTTTCTCTGACTCCTGAAGAATTTCCTCTCCCAGATGATACCTTGTATCTGGCCTCCTGCTCCCTACACCTATCTTCATTACATTACATTTCGTTTGGTTAAACTCTAACAACCATTTCTTCGACCATTCCTTCAGCTTGTCCAGGTCTTCTTGAAGCCTCAAACAGTCCTCTTCTGTCTTAATCCTTCTCATAATTTTGGCATCGTCAGCAAACATTGAGAGAAATGAATCTATACCCTCCGAGAGATCATTTACATATATCAGAAACAAGATAGGAATGAGTACAGAGCCCTGTGGGACTCCACTGTTGACTACACGCCAATCGGAGGTCTCACCCCTCACCGTAACTCTCTACTTCCTATTGCTCAGGTACTCCCTTATCCACTGGAGCACCTTCCCAGCTACACCTGCCTGTCTCTCCAGCTTATGTACCAGCCTCTTATGCGGTACTGTGTCAAAGGGTTTCAGACAATCCAAGAAAATGCAGTCCACCCAGCCCTCTCTTTCTTGCTTAATCTTTGTCACCTGGTCGTAGAATTCTATTAAGCCAGTCAGGCAAGATTTACCCTCCCTGAACCCATGTTGGCGATTTGTCACGAAGTCCCTTCTCTCCAGATTTGTTACCAGGTTTTTTCTCACGATCTTCTCCATCACCTCGCATGGTATACAAGTCAAGGACACTAGCCTGTAGTTCAGTGCCTCTTGCCTGTCGCCCTTTTTGTATATTGCGACCACATTCGCCATCTTCCATATTTCTGGTAGGTCTCCCATCTCCAGTGACTTACTATACACTATGGAGAGTGGCAAGCAAAGTGCCTCTGCACACTCTTTCAGTACCCATGCTGAGATCCCATCTGGACCAACAGCCTTTCTAACATCCAGATCCAGCAGGTGTCTCTTGACCTCCTCTCTCGTAATTTTGAATTCTTCCAAGGCCGCCTGGTTTACCGCCCTTTCTCCTAGCACAGTGACCTCACCTTGTTCTATTGTGAAGACCTCCTGGAACCTCTTGTTGAGTTCTTCACACACCTCTGTCATTCTCTGTATACCTGTCCTCGCCTGTTCTAAGTTTCAGTACCTGTTCTATCACTGTTGTTCTAATTCTCATGTGACTGTGGAGTAGCTTTAGTTCGGTCTTGGCTTTGTTTGCTATATCATTTTAAAAACTTTTCTCTGTTTCTCTTCTCACCCTGACATACTCATTCCTGTGTGTGTGTGTGTGTAATTACCTTAGTGTAATTACCTAAGTGTAGTTACAGGATGAAAGCTACGCTCGTGGTGTCCCGTCTTCCCAGCACTCTTTGTCATATAACGCTTTGAAACTACTGACGGTCTTGGCCTCCACCACCTTCTCACCTAACTTGATCCAACCGTCAACCACTCTGTTTGCGAAAGTGAATTTTTTTATATATCTTCGGCATCTCTTTAACTAGTTTAAATCTATGACCTCTTGTTCTTAAAGTTCCAGGTCTCAGGAAGTCTTCCCTATCGATTTTATCAATTCTTGTTACTATTTTGTATGTAGTTATCATATCACCTCTTTTTCTTCTGTCTTCTAGTTTTGGCATATTTAATGCCTTTAATCTCTCCTTGTAGCTCTTGCCCTTCAGTTCTGGGAGCCACTTAGTAGCATGTCTTTGCACCTTTTCCAGTTTGTTGATGTGGTTCTTAAGATATGGGCACCACACAACCGCTGCACATTCTACCTTTGGCCTAACAAAAGTCGTGAACAATTTCTTTAGTATATCGCCATCCATGTATTTAAAAGCAAGTTAGAAAGCGTGGCATAGACTCCTCGCACAATATTCTTTATGTGGTCCTCAGGGGATAGTTTTCTATCTAGAACCACCCCAAGATCACTTTCTTTATTAGAATTCTTTAAAGATTTCTCACATAATATATAGGATGAGTGAGGTCTACGTTCTCATATTCCACATTCCATAACATGGCATTTATTAACATTAAATTCCATTTGCCAAGTCGTGCTCCATATACTTATTTTGTCCAGGTCACCTTGAAGGGCATGACAATCATTTAAGTTTCTTATCCTTCCTATTATCTTAGCATCATCAGCAAACATGTTCATATAATTCTGTATACCAATTGGTAGATCATTTATATAGACAATAAACATCACTGGTGCAAGAACTGAACCCTGTGGTACTCCACTTGTGACATTTCTCCAGTCCGATACATTGTCTCTGATCACTGCCCTCATTTTTTTATCAGTCAGAAAATTTTTCATCCATGTTAGAAGCTTACCTGTCACCCCTCCAATATTTTCCAGTTTCCAGAACAACCTCCTATGTGGAACTCTGTCGAAAGCCTTTTTTAGGTCCAGATAGATGCAGTCAACCCAACCATCTCTTTCCTGTAATATCTCAGTTGCTCGATCATAGAAACTGAGTAAATTACACAGGATTTTCCAGATCGAAAACCATACTGTCTATCTGATATTATATCATTTCTCTCCAGGTGTTCTACCCATTTAGTTTTAATTATTTTTCCAATATTTTGACTATTACACTTGTCAATGATACCGGTCTATAATTAAGGGGGTCTTCCCTGCTTCCACATTTGTAGATTGTAACTATGTTTGCCTTTTTCCACACATCAGCTACAACTCCTGTAAACAGGGATGCCGGAAAAATCAGTTGAAGTGGAATGCTGAGCTCAGGTGCACATTCTCTCAGAACCCATGGTGAAACTCCATCTGGACCAACTGCTTTGTTCTTATTTAGCTCCTTGAGCATTTTTTCCACTTCGTCTCTAGACACCTCTATGTGAGTACTATAAAATAGGGCGTAGACCGGCCGTTTTGGTTTTTTCCCAAGCCGGTCTACGCATCCCCGGTTTCACGAATTTTTTCCGAGGCCTTTCTACGCACCCTGGGTTTCACAAACTTTTTTTTTCGAGGCCGGTCTACGCACCCTGGGTTTCACAAACTTTTTTTTTCGAGGCCGGTCTACGCACCCTGGGTTTCACAAACTTTTTTTTCAGAGGCCGGTCTACGCACCCTGGGTTTCACAAACTTTTTCTTCAGAGGCCGGTCTACGCACCCTGGGTTTCACGAACTTTTTTTTCCGAGGCCGGTGTACGCACCCTAGGTTTCACAAACTTTTTTTTTCTGAGCCCGGTCTACGCACCCTGGGTTTCACGAACTTTCTTTCGAGGCCGGTCTACGCACCCGGGGTTTCACGAACTTTTTTTTCTGAGGCCGGTCTACGCACCCTGGGTTTCACAAACTTTTTTTGGAGGCCGGTCTACGCACCCCCGGTTTCACGAACGTTTTTTCGAGGCCGGTCTACGCAACCATGGGTTTTACAAACTTTTTTTCCACAGCCGGTCTAAGCACCCTGGGTTTTACGAACTTTTTTTCCACAGCCGGTCTACGCACCCTGGGTTTTCTCGAATCAACTTGCCTGGGGGATTAAAAAGCCGATCCCTGGCACACCCAAATTTCGTTACCCCAGTGACCCATGCACAGGCATCGCTAATGGTCAATGACGTCACCAGCTAGCCGCGCAGTGTTCCTGCACAGGCACGATCATGGGGATTAAAAAGCCGGTCATTGGCCCCAGGTTTTCTCGAATTTTCTTTCATGGCCGGTCCCATGCACAGGCATAGCCAATGGTCAATTACGTCATCGGGTAGCCAGTATTCAATTTGCCTGGGGGTAGGATTAAATGGCCGATCCCTTGCATACTCAAATGTCTTTACCCCAGTGACCCATGCACAGGTATTGCCAATGATCAATGACGTCACCAGCTAGCCGCTCAGCATTCCTGCACAGGTATGTTTAAGGAGATTAAAAAGCCGGTCTATGAGTCGTGTGTTTTGCGTTACAACATTGACCCTGAAACCTAATGTAAAATACCATCATCCCTATTGTATTTAAAATTTCCTATTTACTTGCAACTATCGTCCATTGCAAAAGGGGAAGCAACACAGAGCATGAGCTATCATGTATCTCCGCGTCCTCCCCTAGCAGTCATTTATATGAAAACAGTCTCCTGCCAGGCGTGGTGACTTCAATGCAATTTCAGTACTAATCCAATATTGCTTCATAGCGCATAAATATATATGCACGTACATAAATATATATGCACGTACGTAAATATATATGCACATCTCCCATTCACTCAAAAACATGCCTCCCCACACCTTCCTGTAGCATATAACGAATCAAAATACTCATTCAGTGTACATATATAAGAATACTACATTCAGTAAAAGCAAGCCTCTCATGTTTTTTAAGTAAGGCCTTCTGCAGTTACCTTCTTTTCTGACGTCATCATCCCTAATGCGGTGCAAGGCGCCAACATACTAAATGCAAATCCCAGGAGGTTCACACATAAGTGTGAACTATTAATCAGGCTTAATACCTCAACTGTACTCTGTGCTTCATCAGAGTCAATATTCAGATACAATAGCTCATTACTTATCTTTTCCGTTATTCATTCCATAAACCCGATCAAACCATCCTAACCTAACTTATTATATATAACAAACAAATACATTCTACAGACCAGTTGTTGTTGTTTAGCGATGTCGCGAAAAGCGAGCTCAGTATAGGGATAAGGTATTGCTGGCCATTAGCATATAAGTGTCAAGGTATCACAGCACCTGATTGGTCAACTATGTATGACGTCACCAGATAACCAATGCGACCTTTGGCGTCCTACCTGTACATGTACCGTATTTGATGTTATTATTATTCAAAAATGACTAGACTAACCATCCCTACCTAACCTAATCAGAGGTTTGAGAATATACATTTTAGTCATCTACAACTGTAATCATTATGCACTAATAAGTTCAAATTAAAATAGATGCCTAAATGTCGTACTGCAATTTAAGCAGAATCGTACATCTGGCAGCATGCTAGCTGACCTTATAAGGACCTCCCTCCAGCCCTAAGGACAGTCCAACTCAGGCTTCCTGTGCTAACACTCTGAACTAGCTCCAGCACTTGTGCATTAACGAACTTCGTTGTCTCGTATCTATCAAATCGACCATGTATATTTGTGAACTTTGCAAGGCTCCTAAACTGGGACCACTCCATCTGTGTCAGACGAAATGTGCTGAATGTAGGATAACCTTCACCGCCAATCCTCGGCATCAGTGTTATTTACTGTGAGCAGTGCTATAAAATACCTCGTGGACATTTTGATAAGATTTGTCCCTCGTGCTCCAAAGTGATTTGTTCTACCCGTAAGTATCAGTGTGGTTATAACAACTGTAGAAATTTCCCATAAATCTGTTGTGAGTTATAGCATATTTATAGTTACTATTGTAAAAAAATGACTTAACAGCAGCATCAGATATTATTTGTATTAAATATTCTGAACAAAAATACATAATTTAATAAATTGCAGCAGCTAAATTTATAAAATGAATTATTATTTACAATTAGTTGTAGAGCTATACGTCTATGCAGCATTCCTTAAAAAATACGCATAACTATATAGAATAATTAAAATCTACAGGTCGCAACCCTGATGCATGTCCAGTTTGCATGTATCTAGATGATTCCGAGTCTGATACTAGCTCTGATTCAGAGCACTCAGAAGCGTCATTGCACCAAAGCGTCCAGTACGAAAGTAAGTTAAATATAGTTTTTCTGCAATATTAAACTATTCCCAATTCTTGTTAGATATATTTATATAAATACCTCACTTATCATTATTAATTATTATTCACATGATCATTTATATGATTTTAGGCTCGCCAACTCAGCAGGTAGTGGAGGTAGAGGAAGAATATCCTCGTGGAGGAGGTGGTGAAGAGCCTAGCACGAGCCAAGCTCGTTCACCAACACCAGAAGATAATGACAACAGGGAAAGTGCTAATTGTAAGTAACATCCACATTATTTATTTTCATATTTCAATAATGCCAGTATTATTAAACTCTCTATATCTAATTTTATTTATTGAAATCATTATTCTTGTTACTTATAGGTTTTCAACTGGAGGATGAAGAAGACTCCCTGCATCTGGTTTGGGAAGCAGATTCTGATATGGATGCCAGCCAGCCTATCGCCAATTCTCCGCCACCACCTCAGGAACAGCAGCAGCAGCAGGTAGATATTTTTCTTCCTCCTTAACCCGAAGTGCTTGAAGTGATAAATAATTTCAATGGGGTGTACATACGCCATTCATATAGCATCCCAGATCATGCCCAAGGAGATCCTGCCCATTATTTGACTATATATCGTGATTATTTTATTCAGCAAATAGAATCCTTGTTTGATGCTGTTCATCCCAATTTCCCTCCTGCCCTCTTGATATACCCTGATTTTACATTCAATTTACAACAACTTAATCAAGAAAATGAACCTGATTTTGAGGGAGAGTTACCTATAAGGGCTGAACAACGCACTATATCTAGGCATGAGGCCAGTGTTATCGTAGATCAATGGATTGCTGAATTGGATAATAAGTTAGAAGAGTTCTTTGCCGAGACAGAAGGTTCGAGTCTAGGTATACAGAGCATTTCTGGTTTTTATATCAATTCTATAGCTGTTCAGCATCCTATCCGTTTAGGAGAATACGTGCCTGTTATGATCTCAGCCTACAGGAGAAACGAGTCTCCCTCCTTGAGAGTTATTCATCAAGCCTGACCTGATTAGAAGGTCTAGCAAATATTGAGGTGATAACCCATATGTAAAATAGTTGCTTGGATATGTATAACAGTTTGAGATTATGGGCAATGAAGAAGAAAACAGATAAATGACTGGCGAGGAGATGTGGACATTTTGCTGGAGGCGTGAGGCTCGCTTCTGGAGGGGCTTTGACCTCACTTGAGGCCAGACATCGCAGGGGAAAAGCCGCGCTCCGTTGAGCTCCCGTCAGAAGGGAACCCCTAGTGATATATCTCGAAGAGAAGAGAAGTGTGCAGACGTACCAGCTGTGGAATCGAGCTGGGGACGTGTGGTCTCAAGTCGTGGACGATAATTAGTGAATATTAAGCCGCCCGGAGGCATTATTGTGGGCCGTGGAGCGCCCTGACCAGACGCCGTCAGAGGGAAAGCGCCCTCGACCAGTTAACCTGTGGTTTGTCTTTGGGGAAGAAGTTGCTGAGAACTTCGAAGCCAGCAGATGAAGTAGCTGATGAGACTCCAAGATAGTGGAGGCGAGGACCTCGAGCTGTGAGATACAGTGAAGAGGAGTGTCACGTGCTTCTGTAGAGGTGGTGAAGCACCATAGTTGCTCGAGGAAACTTCATGGTGTAGCAGCCAAGAGAGCTGTGGAGAAACCTAGCAGAAGGGTGAAGCACCGTAGTTGCTCAAGGAAACTTCATGATAGCAGCCTGGAGGAGCTGCAGAGGATCCTGGTAGTGAAGCCCGGAAGAACCTAAAGATATTAGGGTAGTGAACTTCCAGAGGTGGAAGGGAAGTACTGGTGGATTACTTGTAGGGAGTTGATAGTGTTTGGTTGTCAGGGGCGTGCAAGACGCAGTGAGAGGTGAGTGGTTGTTTGCATTCTTATGTCAAGGAGTGTTTTGTACTGAAGTTTAGAGTTACAGTCGTAGGCTGGATTACCTACAGATGTATGTGTTCCAGGACTGACAGTGATCGATTGATCATTATTGTGTATCAATGAGCATTTATACTGATATATGTTATTGCATTCAAATGCTGATTTTCTATATATATATCTGCCCGAAACGCTTTGCCTAATAGTGGCTTTAGGCATTGTATGTACTAGCTCTATCTATAAAGCCAACAAACTTTGTAAATCTCTTTATGTATGTACCTTACCTAAATAAAGATTATTAAAGATTATTATTATTATTATTATTATTATATATTATCTTGCCGATGGTGCAACAGTGTATGTAGACTTGATCAACTTGAGGTGGTTGATAGTATCAGGTGGTGAACCAGGAGATAGGATACCACTTGATAAGCTGATAATAGAGTTCTGATGGTGTTGGAGTGCAACCTGATTGTGATATTATAGAGTATAGGATTCATTATTATTATATGTGTGTATGTATCGTGTATGTGTTTTGTCCAGTAAATGTATCCCAATTTGCTGGTGTTTGCCCTTGTCCTAGTGAGGCTTCCCAGGAGGTAGTAAAGAAGGAGAGAGAAAGAACCAAGAACCACTGCTGTGGACAGGGTAGGAGGTAATACTAGTAAGTCATAGGGGATTGAGGAGATCATATCTCATAAGGAGAGAGTGGGGAGTCACAGCGGCTCGAGTGGGTGTGTGCACGTGACAACGAGGCTAAGTGTTGGAGCCGCATCCTCTAAACGTGTGACGTTGAGCCCCTCTCCAAAAGCCAGAAGCGCCAAGGGTGATCTCCTAGTATAAGCACTCTACCGAGTTGTGGGTTGGGTTGTCCATAGAGAAGGATCAACGACGACAACACCAACCAACCCACAGTCTATAATAAATTGGGGGCCTGTGTCCGGGAGAGTGAACTGACACACCCACACCCTGTCCAAGAGTGGATTTGTACACCCTTGCTGAAATAAACTGTGTGAACGCAGGTGTATACTCTCTCTCTTAGGAAGACTCACAGGACAAGATGGATAAGGTGCAAGCGTTTGTGGAGTCAGGCAAGCCTGAGGACTTAGAAGGTTGCACGAGGGATCAATTGAAACAAATAGCAGAAAAATGTGGCATTAGGTTGAAAGCATCTAAAGTAGCTGGGATGAAGGATGAGATCCTGAGGCAGTTAAGAGCCAAAAATGAAGCGGCAGAGCAAGGAGACCAAAAAGGAGCTGAAAGTGGAAAGGAGGATGATGGGCAGGATGAAGTGAGATCCCAGGGATCAAGTATGAGAAGCAAGAGTAGCCGAAGTAGCAGGAGTAGCCGAAATAGGAGCTTGGAAAGATTCCAGTTAGAGCTCCAGATGCAGCGTGAGGAGAGACAGTTCCAGCTGGAAAAGATGAAATTGGAACTCCAGATGAAAAATGAAGCCGAGAAGGAAAAAGAGAAAACCAGACTGGAAATAGAAAAAGAGAAAACCAGAGTAAGAGAACTGGAGTTGGAACAGGAGAAAGAAAAAGAAAAAGCCCAGGTCGAAAAAGAAAAAGAGAGAACAAAACAAATGCAGATAGAAGCGAACAGAACCTTGGCTGAGCAAAGGATTGAACATGGGTTGCCAGAGAGCACCAGCCAGGTATCACACCCACCAGATGTTAGGGTTAGGGAGAAGGACATTCCCTTGTTTGTTCCCGAAGAGGCAGAGAGCTTCTTCAAGCATTTTGAGAAAGTAGCCAGTATCAAGGATTGGCCACAGGAGGAATGGGCCCAGCTGGTCCAGTTAAGATTGACCGGTGCAGCCAGGGAGGCATACACCCAATTGTCACTGGAATAGTGCCAGGATTATGCCACAGTAAAGAGCAGCATATTGCGCTCGTTTCAGCTAACCCCAGAAACTTATAGGAAGCGCTTCAGAGAGATGGTGAAGGTTGGAGCGTGTACGTTTGCTGAGACAGCAAGAGATCTGGAAAGACGATTCCAGAAGTGGATTGAGGCTGCTGGAGTTGGATCTTACGCTGACCTGAAGCAACTGATGGTCATGGAGAAGTTCTTGGAGATGATGCATCCCGAAACAAAGTTCAAGATCCAAGAAGCAGGGATATTGGAGGTGAAAGATGCCGCAGATAGGGCGGATATGATTACTGAAGCATACAAGAGCTTGAGGGAGAACAGAGTGAGAAGCGAGGCGAGACGCAGCAATGGCAGATCCAATGGAGTCTGGGGAGGAAGAAATTATGAGAGACCCAGAAGAGTCTGGGGTGAGAAAAATTTTGATAAATGGGCAGATAAAAGTAAGTACCCTAAAACTCAGAAGAGTAGGTCGCGCACTTCGTCTGAAAGTGAGGATGGAGGAGCCAAACGAGAAACTAATCGTTATCCTGGAAATCAAGAGTCCAGTAAAGCGCCACAGAGTGCAAGTAGTGTACCTGGTCCGAGGAACTCCAATACGAGTGGACAAAGTCAGAGCCACTCTGGTACATATAGAAGAGACTTTTCCCAGATGAGATGTTACAATTGTAACGGATTGGGTCACGTGATGCGAGATTGTCAGCAGGGCAAGAGAATTGTGACCCTGCCCATGTGTGACCCCCGAAGTAGATATACTAATGTGTTCCAAGACAAACCACAGAAGGTGAACTTAGTGAACGAGAGGTATAGGTCGTTCATGAGCAAAGGTTGGATCAGTATAGGAGGCCAACCTGAGGTAGAAGTTGGTATCTTAAGAGATACCGGAGCTAATCAGAGCTTGATTACGAGAAGCCTGATTGGGAATGATCGACGATTAGCTGGCAGTGGGAAGATGAAAGTATATGGGTTATTGTCGGAGAGTGACATGCCCGTATGTGCAGTCCAGCTAAGGTCGGAATATGTGTCGGCAGAGGTGATGTTGGGAGTATGCCCCGACATACCTATCCCAGGAGTCCAAGTGATCCTGGGGAATGACTTGTGCGGGACAAAGGTGTTGCTAAGAGTCATGGCGGAGACTGTGCCAGATGAGTGCCCAGAAGGCCACGGCACAGGTGGGACACCTGAGAGTGTGAACCTGACTGACATCCGAGGAGATGAGTCAGGAGGCCGCCAAGCCATTGAAAACCCTGTCTCGGTAGTGATGAAGACAGAAGTAGCCGACAAGGAAGACACTGGAGAAGATGAGACAGTGTCGATTCAACCGGTGGAAGATATCGATGTAGATATAGCATGGCTGTTTGATGAAGGTCCAGCCCAGGCAAATGGAGTCTCGGTGTGGTCGAAAGTGAGGATGACCCAGCCGAAGAAGAATCATGTGAAGAGAGCGGACCTGAGTAAAGCCCAGACTGCTGAAACTAAGAGTCGGAAGGTGAATGCAACTGTGCTGAGTAGGAATGAGGAAAGATGTGGACATACTGAGGACGGGAGTAGAGCGTCAAGTGGTCCACGAGCACAGAGGCATAGGGATAGTGGAGTTAAGTTGTTTGAGATGTCAGGAGTTGACATGTTTCACAGAAAACGCGGAGGAAAGATAGTGAAGAAGAGTAATAGCCGAGAAAATGAAAGGAGAAGAGACAGTATGTGTGGAGAGATGCTTACGAGCACTTTGGGAGAGGCAAAGCGACATGTACGGTCGAGTGCTGTTGAGTGTAGTATAGTGCCCGAAGAAACTTTTAGGAAAAGAAGAAGTGTTGAAGGAGAAGAAATGGAGTTGTATAGAGGTGAGAAGTGTGGGAAGAGGATGATGATGCAAGCATGGATGGATAGAAGAAAGCCGAGGACTCGATGGAAGTCAAACAGGATGAGGTCTCGGATAAATGAGGAGACGAAAGGGAGGATCGTCAGCGAAGACGATGGAGTGAAGTATGAGGACAGGAGACGAAAGTATAACGGCAGTAGATGGAGGTGTGAAGACGACAGAGGAGGTACAAACAGTAGATGTCTGACGCTGGACGTGAAGAGAAGAAGACGAGGAAACGGAGGGTGGAGACAGTAAGTAGAGTGGACCGATGGAGTGCAGGCGTCCAAGGAGGACAGCCTAGCTTTGAGGTGTCAGAGAGGTCAAATCGTTTGTGAGAAGACCATGTTTCTGGCACGTTGTGAGCCAGATGTTGCAAGGTGCAACGAATTAATTGTAGACTCCTAAGAGAGTATATCGGTTGAAGAACGAGACAGTGTGGTGGCTGATGTATTATCCCGAGCTTTGCCACTGGAATAACTCTCAAAAATAAGGGGAGGGGAGTGTTATGATCTCAGCCTACAGGAGAAACGAGTCTCCCTCCTTGAGAGTTATTCATCAAGCCTGACCTGATTAGAAGGTCTAGCAAATATTGAGGTGATAACCCATATGTAAAATAGTTGCTTGGATATGTATAACAGTTTGAGATTATAGGCAATGAAGAAGAAAACAGATAAATGACTGGCGAGGAGATGTGGACATTTTGCTGGAGGCGTGAGGCTCGCTTCTGGAGGGGCTTTGACCTCACTTGAGGCCAGACATCGCAGGGGAAAAGCCGCGCTCCGTTGAGCTCCCGTCAGAAGGGAACCCCTAGTGATATATCTCGAAGAGAAGAGAAGTGTGCAGACGTACCAGCTGTGGAATCAAGCTGGGGACGTGTGGTCTCAAGTCGTGGACGATAATTAGTGAATATTAAGCCGCCCGGAGGCATTATTGTGGGCCGTGGAGCGCCCTGACCAGACGCCGTCAGAGGGAAAGCGCCCTCGACCAGTTAACCTGTGGTTTGTCTTTGGGGAAGAAGTTGCTGAGAACTTCGAAGCCAGCTGATGAGACTCCAAGATAGTGGAGGCGAAGACCTCGAGCTGTGAGAAGCAGTGAAGAGGAGTGTCACGTGCTTCTGTAGAGGTGGTGAAGCACCATAGTTGCTCGAGGAAACTTCATGGTGTAGCAGCCAAGAGAGCTGTGGAGGAACCTAGCAGAAGGGTGAAGCACCGTAGTTGCTCAAGGAAACTTCATGATAGCAGCCTGGAGGAGCTGCAGAGGATCCTGGTAGTGAAGCCCGGAAGAACCTAAAGATATTAGGGTAGTGAACTTCCAGAGGTGGAAGGGAAGTACTGGTGGATTACTTGTAGGGAGTTGATAGTGTTTGGTTGTCAGGGGCGTGCAAGACGCAGTGAGAGGTGAGTGGCTGTTTGCATTCTTATGTCAAGGAGTGTTTTGTACTGAAGTTTAGAGTTACAGTCGTAGGCTGGATTACCTACAGATGTATGTGTTCCAGGACTGACAGTGATCGATTGATCATTGTTGTGTATCAATGAGCATTTATACTGATATATGTTATTGCATTCAAATGCTGATTTTCTATATATATATCTGCCCGAAACGCTTTGCGTAATAGTGGCTTTAGGCATTTTATGTACTAGCTCTATCTATAAAGCCAACAAACTTTGTAAATCTCTTTATGTATGTACCTTACCTAAATAAAGATTATTAAAGATTATTATTATTATTATTATTATTATTATATATTATCTTGCCGATGGTGCAACAGTGTATGTAGACTTGATCAACTTGAGGTGGTTGATAGTATCAGGTGGTGAACCAGGAGATAGGATACCACTTGATAAGCTGATAATAGAGTTCTGATGGTGTTGGAGTGCAACCTGATTGTGATATTATAGAGTATAGGATTCATTATTATTATATGTGTGTATGTATCGTGTATGTGTTTTGTCCAGTAAATGTATCCCAATTTGCTGGTGTTTGCCCTTGTCCTAGTGAGGCTTCCCAGGAGGTAGTAAAGAAGGAGAGAGAAAGAACCAAGAACCACTGCTGTGGACAGGGTAGGAGGTAATACTAGTAAGTCATAGGGGATTGAGGAGATCATATCTCATAAGGAGAGAGTGGGGAGTCACAGCGGCTCGAGTGGGTGTGTGCACGTGACAACGAGGCTAAGTGTTGGAGCCGCATCCTCTAAACGTGTGACGTTGAGCCCCTCTCCAAAAGCCAGAAGCGCCAAGGGTGATCTCCTAGTATAAGCACTCTACCGAGTTGTGGGTTGGGTTGTCCATAGAGAAGGATCAACGACGACAACACCAACCAACCCACAGTCTATAATAAATTGGGGGCCTGTGTCCGGGAGAGTGAACTGACACACCCACACCCTGTCCAAGAGTGGATTTGTACACCCTTGCTGAAATAAACTGTGTGAACGCAGGTGTATACTCTCTCTCTTAGGAAGACTCACAGGACAAGATGGATAAGGTGCAAGCGTTTGTGGAGTCAGGCAAGCCTGAGGACTTAGAAGGTTGCACGAGGGATCAATTGAAACAAATAGCAGAAAAATGTGGCATTAGGTTGAAAGCATCTAAAGTAGCTGGGATGAAGGATGAGATCCTGAGGCAGTTAAGAGCCAAAAATGAAGCGGCAGAGCAAGGAGACCAAAAAGGAGCTGAAAGTGGAAAGGAGGATGATGGGCAGGATGAAGTGAGATCCCAGGGATCAAGTATGAGAAGCAAGAGTAGCCGAAGTAGCAGGAGTAGCCGAAATAGGAGCCTGGAAAGATTCCAGTTAGAGCTCCAGATGCAGCGTGAGGAGAGACAGTTCCAGCTGGAAAAGATGAAATTGGAACTCCAGATGAAAAATGAAGCCGAGAAGGAAAAAGAGAAAACCAGACTGGAAATAGAAAAAGAGAAAACCAGAGTAAGAGAACTGGAGTTGGAACAGGAGAAAGAAAAAGAAAAAGCCCAGGTCGAAAAAGAAAAAGAGAGAACAAAACAAATGCAGATAGAAGCGAACAGAACCTTGGCTGAGCAAAGGATTGAACATGGGTTGCCAGAGAGCACCAGCCAGGTATCACACCCACCAGATGTTAGTGTTAGGGAGAAGGACATTCCCTTGTTTGTTCCCGAAGAGGCAGAGAGCTTCTTCGAGCATTTTGAGAAAGTAGCCAGTATCAAGGATTGGCCACAGGAGGAATGGGCCCAGCTGGTCCAGTTAAGATTGACCGGTGCAGCCAGGGAGGCATACACCCAATTGTCACTGGAATAGTGCCAGGATTATGCCACAGTAAAGAGCAGCATATTGCGCTCGTTTCAGCTAACCCCAGAAGCTTATAGGAAGCGCTTCAGAGAGATGGTGAAGGTTGGAGCGTGTACGTTTGCTGAGACAGCAAGAGATCTGGAAAGACGATTCCAGAAGTGGATTGTGGCTGCTGGAGTTGGATCTTACGCTGACCTGAAGCAACTGATGGTCATGGAGAAGTTCTTGGAGATGATGCATCCCGAAACAAAGTTCAAGATCCAAGAAGCAGGGATATTGGAGGTGAAAGATGCCGCAGATAGGGCGGATATGATTACTGAAGCATACAAGAGCTTGAGGGAGAACAGAGTGAGAAGCGAGGCGAGACGCAGCAATGGCAGATCCAATGGAGTCTGGGGAGGAAGAAATTATGAGAGACCCAGAAGAGTCTGGGGTGAGAAAAATTTTGATAAATGGGCAGATAAAAGTAAGTACCCTAAAACTCAGAAGAGTAGGTCGCGCACTTCGTCTGAAAGTGAGGATGGAGGAGCCAAACGAGAAACTAATCGTTATCCTGGAAATCAAGAGTCCAGTAAAGCGCCACAGAGTGCAAGTAGTGTACCTGGTCCGAGGAACTCCAATACGAGTGGACAAAGTCAGAGCCACTCTGGTACATATAGAAGAGACTTTTCCCAGATGAGATGTTACAATTGTAACGGATTGGGTCACGTGATGCGAGATTGTCAGCAGGGCAAGAGAATTGTGACCCTGCCCATGTGTGACCCCCGAAGTAGATATACTAATGTGTTCCAAGACAAACCACAGAAGGTGAACTTAGTGAACGAGAGGTATAGGCCGTTCATGAGCAAAGGTTGGATCAGTATAGGAGGCCAACCTGAGGTAGAAGTTGGTATCTTAAGAGATACCGGAGCTAATCAGAGCTTGATTACGAGAAGCCTGATTGGGAATGATCGACGATTAGCTGGCAGTGGGAAGATGAAAGTATATGGGTTATTGTCGGAGAGTGACATGCCCGTATGTGCAGTCCAGCTAAGGTCGGAATATGTGTCGGCAGAGGTGATGTTGGGAGTATGCCCCGACATACCTATCCCAGGAGTCCAAGTGATCCTGGGGAATGACTTGTGCGGGACAAAGGTGTTGCCAAGAGTCATGGCGGAGACTGTGCCAGATGAGTGCCCAGAAGGCCACGGCACAGGTGGGACACCTGAGAGTGTGAACCTGACTGACATCCGAGGAGATGAGTCAGGAGGCCGCCAAGCCATTGAAAACCCTGTCTCGGTAGTGATGAAGACAGAAGTAGCCGACAAGGAAGACACTGGAGAAGATGAGACAGTGTCGATTCAACCGGTGGAAGATATCGATGTAGATATAGCATGGCTGTTTGATGAAGGTCCAGCCCAGGCAAATGAAGTCTCGGTGTGGTCGAAAGTGAGGATGACCCAGCCGAAGAAGAATCATGTGAAGAGAGCGGACCTGAGTAAAGCCCAGACTGCTGAAACTAAGAGTCGGAAGGTGAATGCAACTGTGCTGAGTAGGAATGAGGAAAGATGTGGACATACTGAGGACGGGAGTAGAGCGTCAAGTGGTCCACGAGCACAGAGGCATAGGGATAGTGGAGTTAAGTTGTTTGAGATGTCAGGAGTTGACATGTTTCACAGAAAACGCGGAGGAAAGATAGTGAAGAAGAGTAATAGCCGAGAAAATGAAAGGAGAAGAGACAGTATGTGTGGAGAGATGCTTACGAGCACTTTGGGAGAGGCAAAGCGACATGTACGGTCGAGTGCTGTTGAGTGTAGTATAGTGCCCGAAGAAACTTTTAGGAAAAGAAGAAGTGTTGAAGGAGAAGAAATGGAGTTGTATAGAGGTGAGAAGTGTGGGAAGAGGATGATGATGCAAGCATGGATGGATAGAAGAAAGCCGAGGACTCGATGGAAGTCAAACAGGATGAGGTCTCGGATAAATGAGGAGACGAAAGGGAGGATCGTCAGCGAAGACGATGGAGTGAAGTATGAGGACAGGAGACGAAAGTATAACGGCAGTAGATGGAGGTGTGAAGACGACAGAGGAGGTACAAACAGTAGATGTCTGACGCTGGACGTGAAGAGAAGAAGACGAGGAAACGGAGGGTGGAGACAGTAAGTAGAGTGGACCGATGGAGTGCAGGCGTCCAAGGAGGACAGCCTAGCTTTGAGGTGTCAGAGAGGTCAAATCGTTTGTGAGAAGACCATGTTTCTGGCACGTTGTGAGCCAGATGTTGCAAGGTGCAACGAATTAATTGTAGACTCCTAAGAGAGTATATCGGTTGAAGAACGAGACAGTGTGGTGGCTGATGTATTATCCCGAGCTTTGCCACTGGAATAACTCTCAAAAATAAGGGGAGGGGAGTGTTATGATCTCAGCCTACAGGAGAAACGAGTCTCCCTCCTTGAGAGTTATTCATCAAGCCTGACCTGATTAGAAGGTCTAGCAAATATTGAGGTGATAACCCATATGTAAAATAGTTGCTTGGATATGTATAACAGTTTGAGATTATAGGCAATGAAGAAGAAAACAGATAAATGACTGGCGAGGAGATGTGGACATTTTGCTGGAGGCGTGAGGCTCGCTTCTGGAGGGGCTTTGACCTCACTTGAGGCCAGACATCGCAGGGGAAAAGCCGCGCTCCGTTGAGCTCCCGTCAGAAGGGAACCCCTAGTGATATATCTCGAAGAGAAGAGAAGTGTGCAGACGTACCAGCTGTGGAATCAAGCTGGGGACGTGTGGTCTCAAGTCGTGGACGATAATTAGTGAATATTAAGCCGCCCGGAGGCATTATTGTGGGCCGTGGAGCGCCCTGACCAGACGCCGTCAGAGGGAAAGCGCCCTCGACCAGTTAACCTGTGGTTTGTCTTTGGGGAAGAAGTTGCTGAGAACTTCGAAGCCAGCTGATGAGACTCCAAGATAGTGGAGGCGAAGACCTCGAGCTGTGAGAAGCAGTGAAGAGGAGTGTCACGTGCTTCTGTAGAGGTGGTGAAGCACCATAGTTGCTCGAGGAAACTTCATGGTGTAGCAGCCAAGAGAGCTGTGGAGGAACCTAGCAGAAGGGTGAAGCACCGTAGTTGCTCAAGGAAACTTCATGATAGCAGCCTGGAGGAGCTGCAGAGGATCCTGGTAGTGAAGCCCGGAAGAACCTAAAGATATTAGGGTAGTGAACTTCCAGAGGTGGAAGGGAAGTACTGGTGGATTACTTGTAGGGAGTTGATAGTGTTTGGTTGTCAGGGGCGTGCAAGACGCAGTGAGAGGTGAGTGGCTGTTTGCATTCTTATGTCAAGGAGTGTTTTGTACTGAAGTTTAGAGTTACAGTCGTAGGCTGGATTACCTACAGATGTATGTGTTCCAGGACTGACAGTGATCGATTGATCATTGTTGTGTATCAATGAGCATTTATACTGATATATGTTATTGCATTCAAATGCTGATTTTCTATATATATATCTGCCCGAAACGCTTTGCGTAATAGTGGCTTTAGGCATTTTATGTACTAGCTCTATCTATAAAGCCAACAAACTTTGTAAATCTCTTTATGTATGTACCTTACCTAAATAAAGATTATTAAAGATTATTATTATTATTATTATTATTATTATATATTATCTTGTCGATGGTGCAACAGTGTATGTAGACTTGATCAACTTGAGGTGGTTGATAGTATCAGGTGGTGAACCAGGAGATAGGATACCACTTGATAAGCTGATAATAGAGTTCTGATGGTGTTGGAGTGCAACCTGATTGTGATATTATAGAGTATAGGATTCATTATTATTATATGTGTGTATGTATCGTGTATGTGTTTTGTCCAGTAAATGTATCCCAATTTGCTGGTGTTTGCCCTTGTCCTAGTGAGGCTTCCCAGGAGGTAGTAAAGAAGGAGAGAGAAAGAACCAAGAACCACTGCTGTGGACAGGGTAGGAGGTAATACTAGTAAGTCATAGGGGATTGAGGAGATCATATCTCATAAGGAGAGAGTGGGGAGTCACAGCGGCTCGAGTGGGTGTGTGCACGTGACAACGAGGCTAAGTGTTGGAGCCGCATCCTCTAAACGTGTGACGTTGAGCCCCTCTCCAAAAGCCAGAAGCGCCAAGGGTGATCTCCTAGTATAAGCACTCTACCGAGTTGTGGGTTGGGTTGTCCATAGAGAAGGATCAACGACGACAACACCAACCAACCCACAGTCTATAATAAATTGGGGGCCTGTGTCCGGGAGAGTGAACTGACACACCCACACCCTGTCCAAGAGTGGATTTGTACACCCTTGCTGAAATAAACTGTGTGAACGCAGGTGTATACTCTCTCTCTTAGGAAGACTCACAGGACAAGATGGATAAGGTGCAAGCGTTTGTGGAGTCAGGCAAGCCTGAGGACTTAGAAGGTTGCACGAGGGATCAATTGAAACAAATAGCAGAAAAATGTGGCATTAGGTTGAAAGCATCTAAAGTAGCTGGGATGAAGGATGAGATCCTGAGGCAGTTAAGAGCCAAAAATGAAGCGGCAGAGCAAGGAGACCAAAAAGGAGCTGAAAGTGGAAAGGAGGATGATGGGCAGGATGAAGTGAGATCCCAGGGATCAAGTATGAGAAGCAAGAGTAGCCGAAGTAGCAGGAGTAGCCGAAATAGGAGCCTGGAAAGATTCCAGTTAGAGCTCCAGATGCAGCGTGAGGAGAGACAGTTCCAGCTGGAAAAGATGAAATTGGAACTCCAGATGAAAAATGAAGCCGAGAAGGAAAAAGAGAAAACCAGACTGGAAATAGAAAAAGAGAAAACCAGACTGGAAATAGAAAAAGAGAAAACCAGAGTAAGAGAACTGGAGTTGGAACAGGAGAAAGAAAAAGAAAAAGCCCAGGTCGAAAAAGAAAAAGAGAGAACAAAACAAATGCAGATAGAAGCGAACAGAACCTTGGCTGAGCAAAGGATTGAACATGGGTTGCCAGAGAGCACCAGCCAGGTATCACACCCACCAGATGTTAGGGTTAGGGAGAAGGACATTCCCTTGTTTGTTCCCGAAGAGGCAGAGAGCTTCTTCGAGCATTTTGAGAAAGTAGCCAGTATCAAGGATTGGCCACAGGAGGAATGGGCCCAGCTGGTCCAGTTAAGATTGACCGGTGCAGCCAGGGAGGCATACACCCAATTGTCACTGGAATAGTGCCAGGATTATGCCACAGTAAAGAGCAGCATATTGCGCTCGTTTCAGCTAACCCCAGAAGCTTATAGGAAGCGCTTCAGAGAGATGGTGAAGGTTGGAGCGTGTACGTTTGCTGAGACAGCAAGAGATCTGGAAAGACGATTCCAGAAGTGGATTGTGGCTGCTGGAGTTGGATCTTACGCTGACCTGAAGCAACTGATGGTCATGGAGAAGTTCTTGGAGATGATGCATCCCGAAACAAAGTTCAAGATCCAAGAAGCAGGGATATTGGAGGTGAAAGATGCCGCAGATAGGGCGGATATGATTACTGAAGCATACAAGAGCTTGAGGGAGAACAGAGTGAGAAGCGAGGCGAGACGCAGCAATGGCAGATCCAATGGAGTCTGGGGAGGAAGAAATTATGAGAGACCCAGAAGAGTCTGGGGTGAGAAAAATTTTGATAAATGGGCAGATAAAAGTAAGTACCCTAAAACTCAGAAGAGTAGGTCGCGCACTTCGTCTGAAAGTGAGGATGGAGGAGCCAAACGAGAAACTAATCGTTATCCTGGAAATCAAGAGTCCAGTAAAGCGCCACAGAGTGCAAGTAGTGTACCTGGTCCGAGGAACTCCAATACGAGTGGACAAAGTCAGAGCCACTCTGGTACATATAGAAGAGACTTTTCCCAGATGAGATGTTACAATTGTAACGGATTGGGTCACGTGATGCGAGATTGTCAGCAGGGCAAGAGAATTGTGACCCTGCCCATGTGTGACCCCCGAAGTAGATATACTAATGTGTTCCAAGACAAACCACAGAAGGTGAACTTAGTGAACGAGAGGTATAGGCCGTTCATGAGCAAAGGTTGGATCAGTATAGGAGGCCAACCTGAGGTAGAAGTTGGTATCTTAAGAGATACCGGAGCTAATGAGAGCTTGATTACGAGAAGCCTGATTGGGAATGATCGACGATTAGCTGGCAGTGGGAAGATGAAAGTATATGGGTTATTGTCGGAGAGTGACATGCCCGTATGTGCAGTCCAGCTAAGGTCGGAATATGTGTCGGCAGAGGTGATGTTGGGAGTATGCCCCGACATACCTATCCCAGGAGTCCAAGTGATCCTGGGGAATGACTTGTGCGGGACAAAGGTGTTGCCAAGAGTCATGGCGGAGACTGTGCCAGATGAGTGCCCAGAAGGCCACGGCACAGGTGGGACACCTGAGAGTGTGAACCTGACTGACATCCGAGGAGATGAGTCAGGAGGCCGCCAAGCCATTGAAAACCCTGTCTCGGTAGTGATGAAGACAGAAGTAGCCGACAAGGAAGACACTGGAGAAGATGAGACAGTGTCGATTCAACCGGTGGAAGATATCGATGTAGATATAGCATGGCTGTTTGATGAAGGTCCAGCCCAGGCAAATGAAGTCTCGGTGTGGTCGAAAGTGAGGATGACCCAGCCGAAGAAGAATCATGTGAAGAGAGCGGACCTGAGTAAAGCCCAGACTGCTGAAACTAAGAGTCGGAAGGTGAATGCAACTGTGCTGAGTAGGAATGAGGAAAGATGTGGACATACTGAGGACGGGAGTAGAGCGTCAAGTGGTCCACGAGCACAGAGGCATAGGGATAGTGGAGTTAAGTTGTTTGAGATGTCAGGAGTTGACATGTTTCACAGAAAACGCGGAGGAAAGATAGTGAAGAAGAGTAATAGCCGAGAAAATGAAAGGAGAAGAGACAGTATGTGTGGAGAGATGCTTACGAGCACTTTGGGAGAGGCAAAGCGACATGTACGGTCGAGTGCTGTTGAGTGTAGTATAGTGCCCGAAGAAACTTTTAGGAAAAGAAGAAGTGTTGAAGGAGAAGAAATGGAGTTGTATAGAGGTGAGAAGTGTGGGAAGAGGATGATGATGCAAGCATGGATGGATAGAAGAAAGCCGAGGACTCGATGGAAGTCAAACAGGATGAGGTCTCGGATAAATGAGGAGACGAAAGGGAGGATCGTCAGCGAAGACGATGGAGTGAAGTATGAGGACAGGAGACGAAAGTATAACGGCAGTAGATGGAGGTGTGAAGACGACAGAGGAGGTACAAACAGTAGATGTCTGACGCTGGACGTGAAGAGAAGAAGACGAGGAAACGGAGGGTGGAGACAGTAAGTAGAGTGGACCGATGGAGTGCAGGCGTCCAAGGAGGACAGCCTAGCTTTGAGGTGTCAGAGAGGTCAAATCGTTTGTGAGAAGACCATGTTTCTGGCACGTTGTGAGCCAGATGTTGCAAGGTGCAACGAATTAATTGTAGACTCCTAAGAGAGTATATCGGTTGAAGAACGAGACAGTGTGGTGGCTGATGTATTATCCCGAGCTTTGCCACTGGAATAACTCTCAAAAATAAGGGGAGGGGAGTGTTATGATCTCAGCCTACAGGAGAAACGAGTCTCCCTCCTTGAGAGTTATTCATCAAGCCTGACCTGATTAGAAGGTCTAGCAAATATTGAGGTGATAACCCATATGTAAAATAGTTGCTTGGATATGTATAACAGTTTGAGATTATAGGCAATGAAGAAGAAAACAGATAAATGACTGGCGAGGAGATGTGGACATTTTGCTGGAGGCGTGAGGCTCGCTTCTGGAGGGGCTTTGACCTCACTTGAGGCCAGACATCGCAGGGGAAAAGCCGCGCTCCGTTGAGCTCCCGTCAGAAGGGAACCCCTAGTGATATATCTCGAAGAGAAGAGAAGTGTGCAGACGTACCAGCTGTGGAATCGAGCTGGGGACGTGTGGTCTCAAGTCGTGGACGATAATTAGTGAATATTAAGCCGCCCGGAGGCATTATTGTGGGCCGTGGAGCGCCCTGACCAGACGCCGTCAGAGGGAAAGCGCCCTCGACCAGTTAACCTGTGGTTTGTCTTTGGGGAAGAAGTTGCTGAGAACTTCGAAGCCAGCTGATGAGACTCCAAGATAGTGGAGGCGAAGACCTCGAGCTGTGAGAAGCAGTGAAGAGGAGTGTCACGTGCTTCTGTAGAGGTGGTGAAGCACCATAGTTGCTCGAGGAAACTTCATGGTGTAGCAGCCAAGAGAGCTGTGGAGGAACCTAGCAGAAGGGTGAAGCACCGTAGTTGCTCAAGGAAACTTCATGATAGCAGCCTGGAGGAGCTGCAGAGGATCCTGGTAGTGAAGCCCGGAAGAACCTAAAGATATTAGGGTAGTGAACTTCCAGAGGTGGAAGGGAAGTACTGGTGGATTACTTGTAGGGAGTTGATAGTGTTTGGTTGTCAGGGGCGTGCATGACGCAGTGAGAGGTGAGTGGCTGTTTGCATTCTTATGTCAAGGAGTGTTTTGTACTGAAGTTTAGAGTTACAGTCGTAGGCTGGATTACCTACAGATGTATGTGTTCCAGGACTGACAGTGATCGATTGATCATTGTTGTGTATCAATGAGCATTTATACTGATATATGTTATTGCATTCAAATGCTGATTTTCTATATATATATCTGCCCGAAACGCTTTGCGTAATAGTGGCTTTAGGCATTTTATGTACTAGCTCTATCTATAAAGCCAACAAACTTTGTAAATCTCTCTTATGTATGTACCTTACCTAAATAAAGATTATTAAAGATTATTATTATTATTATTATTATTATTATATATTATCTTGTCGATGGTGCAACAGTGTATGTAGACTTGATCAACTTGAGGTGGTTGATAGTATCAGGTGGTGAACCAGGAGATAGGATACCACTTGATAAGCTGATAATAGAGTTCTGATGGTGTTGGAGTGCAACCTGATTGTGATATTATAGAGTATAGGATTCATTATTATTATATGTGTGTATGTATCGTGTATGTGTTTTGTCCAGTAAATGTATCCCAATTTGCTGGTGTTTGCCCTTGTCCTAGTGAGGCTTCCCAGGAGGTAGTAAAGAAGGAGAGAGAAAGAACCAAGAACCACTGCTGTGGACAGGGTAGGAGGTAATACTAGTAAGTCATAGGGGATTGAGGAGATCATATCTCATAAGGAGAGAGTGGGGAGTCACAGCGGCTCGAGTGGGTGTGTGCACGTGACAACGAGGCTAAGTGTTGGAGCCGCATCCTCTAAACGTGTGACGTTGAGCCCCTCTCCAAAAGCCAGAAGCGCCAAGGGTGATCTCCTAGTATAAGCACTCTACCGAGTTGTGGGTTGGGTTGTCCATAGAGAAGGATCAACGACGACAACACCAACCAACCCACAGTCTATAATAAATTGGGGGCCTGTGTCCGGGAGAGTGAACTGACACACCCACACCCTGTCCAAGAGTGGATTTGTACACCCTTGCTGAAATAAACTGTGTGAACGCAGGTGTATACTCTCTCTCTTAGGAAGACTCACAGGACAAGATGGATAAGGTGCAAGCGTTTGTGGAGTCAGGCAAGCCTGAGGACTTAGAAGGTTGCACGAGGGATCAATTGAAACAAATAGCAGAAAAATGTGGCATTAGGTTGAAAGCATCTAAAGTAGCTGGGATGAAGGATGAGATCCTGAGGCAGTTAAGAGCCAAAAATGAAGCGGCAGAGCAAGGAGACCAAAAAGGAGCTGAAAGTGGAAAGGAGGATGATGGGCAGGATGAAGTGAGATCCCAGGGATCAAGTATGAGAAGCAAGAGTAGCCGAAGTAGCAGGAGTAGCCGAAATAGGAGCCTGGAAAGATTCCAGTTAGAGCTCCAGATGCAGCGTGAGGAGAGACAGTTCCAGCTGGAAAAGATGAAATTGGAACTCCAGATGAAAAATGAAGCCGAGAAGGAAAAAGAGAAAACCAGACTGGAAATAGAAAAAGAGAAAACCAGACTGGAAATAGAAAAAGAGAAAACCAGAGTAAGAGAACTGGAGTTGGAACAGGAGAAAGAAAAAGAAAAAGCCCAGGTCGAAAAAGAAAAAGAGAGAACAAAACAAATGCAGATAGAAGCGAACAGAACCTTGGCTGAGCAAAGGATTGAACATGGGTTGCCAGAGAGCACCAGCCAGGTATCACACCCACCAGATGTTAGGGTTAGGGAGAAGGACATTCCCTTGTTTGTTCCCGAAGAGGCAGAGAGCTTCTTCGAGCATTTTGAGAAAGTAGCCAGTATCAAGGATTGGCCACAGGAGGAATGGGCCCAGCTGGTCCAGTTAAGATTGACCGGTGCAGCCAGGGAGGCATACACCCAATTGTCACTGGAATAGTGCCAGGATTATGCCACAGTAAAGAGCAGCATATTGCGCTCGTTTCAGCTAACCCCAGAAGCTTATAGGAAGCGCTTCAGAGAGATGGTGAAGGTTGGAGCGTGTACGTTTGCTGAGACAGCAAGAGATCTGGAAAGACGATTCCAGAAGTGGATTGTGGCTGCTGGAGTTGGATCTTACGCTGACCTGAAGCAACTGATGGTCATGGAGAAGTTCTTGGAGATGATGCATCCCGAAACAAAGTTCAAGATCCAAGAAGCAGGGATATTGGAGGTGAAAGATGCCGCAGATAGGGCGGATATGATTACTGAAGCATACAAGAGCTTGAGGGAGAACAGAGTGAGAAGCGAGGCGAGACGCAGCAATGGCAGATCCAATGGAGTCTGGGGAGGAAGAAATTATGAGAGACCCAGAAGAGTCTGGGGTGAGAAAAATTTTGATAAATGGGCAGATAAAAGTAAGTACCCTAAAACTCAGAAGAGTAGGTCGCGCACTTCGTCTGAAAGTGAGGATGGAGGAGCCAAACGAGAAACTAATCGTTATCCTGGAAATCAAGAGTCCAGTAAAGCGCCACAGAGTGCAAGTAGTGTACCTGGTCCGAGGAACTCCAATACGAGTGGACAAAGTCAGAGCCACTCTGGTACATATAGAAGAGACTTTTCCCAGATGAGATGTTACAATTGTAACGGATTGGGTCACGTGATGCGAGATTGTCAGCAGGGCAAGAGAATTGTGACCCTGCCCATGTGTGACCCCCGAAGTAGATATACTAATGTGTTCCAAGACAAACCACAGAAGGTGAACTTAGTGAACGAGAGGTATAGGCCGTTCATGAGCAAAGGTTGGATCAGTATAGGAGGCCAACCTGAGGTAGAAGTTGGTATCTTAAGAGATACCGGAGCTAATGAGAGCTTGATTACGAGAAGCCTGATTGGGAATGATCGACGATTAGCTGGCAGTGGGAAGATGAAAGTATATGGGTTATTGTCGGAGAGTGACATGCCCGTATGTGCAGTCCAGCTAAGGTCGGAATATGTGTCGGCAGAGGTGATGTTGGGAGTATGCCCCGACATACCTATCCCAGGAGTCCAAGTGATCCTGGGGAATGACTTGTGCGGGACAAAGGTGTTGCCAAGAGTCATGGCGGAGACTGTGCCAGATGAGTGCCCAGAAGGCCACGGCACAGGTGGGACACCTGAGAGTGTGAACCTGACTGACATCCGAGGAGATGAGTCAGGAGGCCGCCAAGCCATTGAAAACCCTGTCTCGGTAGTGATGAAGACAGAAGTAGCCGACAAGGAAGACACTGGAGAAGATGAGACAGTGTCGATTCAACCGGTGGAAGATATCGATGTAGATATAGCATGGCTGTTTGATGAAGGTCCAGCCCAGGCAAATGAAGTCTCGGTGTGGTCGAAAGTGAGGATGACCCAGCCGAAGAAGAATCATGTGAAGAGAGCGGACCTGAGTAAAGCCCAGACTGCTGAAACTAAGAGTCGGAAGGTGAATGCAACTGTGCTGAGTAGGAATGAGGAAAGATGTGGACATACTGAGGACGGGAGTAGAGCGTCAAGTGGTCCACGAGCACAGAGGCATAGGGATAGTGGAGTTAAGTTGTTTGAGATGTCAGGAGTTGACATGTTTCACAGAAAACGCGGAGGAAAGATAGTGAAGAAGAGTAATAGCCGAGAAAATGAAAGGAGAAGAGACAGTATGTGTGGAGAGATGCTTACGAGCACTTTGGGAGAGGCAAAGCGACATGTACGGTCGAGTGCTGTTGAGTGTAGTATAGTGCCCGAAGAAACTTTTAGGAAAAGAAGAAGTGTTGAAGGAGAAGAAATGGAGTTGTATAGAGGTGAGAAGTGTGGGAAGAGGATGATGATGCAAGCATGGATGGATAGAAGAAAGCCGAGGACTCGATGGAAGTCAAACAGGATGAGGTCTCGGATAAATGAGGAGACGAAAGGGAGGATCGTCAGCGAAGACGATGGAGTGAAGTATGAGGACAGGAGACGAAAGTATAACGGCAGTAGATGGAGGTGTGAAGACGACAGAGGAGGTACAAACAGTAGATGTCTGACGCTGGACGTGAAGAGAAGAAGACGAGGAAACGGAGGGTGGAGACAGTAAGTAGAGTGGACCGATGGAGTGCAGGCGTCCAAGGAGGACAGCCTAGCTTTGAGGTGTCAGAGAGGTCAAATCGTTTGTGAGAAGACCATGTTTCTGGCACGTTGTGAGCCAGATGTTGCAAGGTGCAACGAATTAATTGTAGACTCCTAAGAGAGTATATCGGTTGAAGAACGAGACAGTGTGGTGGCTGATGTATTATCCCGAGCTTTGCCACTGGAATAACTCTCAAAAATAAGGGGAGGGGAGTGTTATGATCTCAGCCTACAGGAGAAACGAGTCTCCCTCCTTGAGAGTTATTCATCAAGCCTGACCTGATTAGAAGGTCTAGCAAATATTGAGGTGATAACCCATATGTAAAATAGTTGCTTGGATATGTATAACAGTTTGAGATTATAGGCAATGAAGAAGAAAACAGATAAATGACTGGCGAGGAGATGTGGACATTTTGCTGGAGGCGTGAGGCTCGCTTCTGGAGGGGCTTTGACCTCACTTGAGGCCAGACATCGCAGGGGAAAAGCCGCGCTCCGTTGAGCTCCCGTCAGAAGGGAACCCCTAGTGATATATCTCGAAGAGAAGAGAAGTGTGCAGACGTACCAGCTGTGGAATCGAGCTGGGGACGTGTGGTCTCAAGTCGTGGACGATAATTAGTGAATATTAAGCCGCCCGGAGGCATTATTGTGGGCCGTGGAGCGCCCTGACCAGACGCCGTCAGAGGGAAAGCGCCCTCGACCAGTTAACCTGTGGTTTGTCTTTGGGGAAGAAGTTGCTGAGAACTTCGAAGCCAGCTGATGAGACTCCAAGATAGTGGAGGCGAAGACCTCGAGCTGTGAGAAGCAGTGAAGAGGAGTGTCACGTGCTTCTGTAGAGGTGGTGAAGCACCATAGTTGCTCGAGGAAACTTCATGGTGTAGCAGCCAAGAGAGCTGTGGAGGAACCTAGCAGAAGGGTGAAGCACCGTAGTTGCTCAAGGAAACTTCATGATAGCAGCCTGGAGGAGCTGCAGAGGATCCTGGTAGTGAAGCCCGGAAGAACCTAAAGATATTAGGGTAGTGAACTTCCAGAGGTGGAAGGGAAGTACTGGTGGATTACTTGTAGGGAGTTGATAGTGTTTGGTTGTCAGGGGCGTGCATGACGCAGTGAGAGGTGAGTGGCTGTTTGCATTCTTATGTCAAGGAGTGTTTTGTACTGAAGTTTAGAGTTACAGTCGTAGGCTGGATTACCTACAGATGTATGTGTTCCAGGACTGACAGTGATCGATTGATCATTGTTGTGTATCAATGAGCATTTATACTGATATATGTTATTGCATTCAAATGCTGATTTTCTATATATATATCTGCCCGAAACGCTTTGCGTAATAGTGGCTTTAGGCATTTTATGTACTAGCTCTATCTATAAAGCCAACAAACTTTGTAAATCTCTCTTATGTATGTACCTTACCTAAATAAATATTATTATTATTATTATTATTATTATTATTATTATTATTATATATTATCTTGCTGATGGTGCAACAGTGTATGTAGACTTGATCAACTTGAGGTGGTTGATAGTATCAGGTGGTGAACCAGGAGATAGGATACCACTTGATAAGCTGATAATAGAGTTCTGATGGTGTTGGAGTGCAACCTGATTGTGATATTATAGAGTATAGGATTCATTATTATTATATGTGTGTATGTATCGTGTATGTGTTTTGTCCAGTAAATGTATCCCAATTTGCTGGTGTTTGCCCTTGTCCTAGTGAGGCTTCCCAGGAGGTAGTAAAGAAGGAGAGAGAAAGAACCAAGAACCACTGCTGTGGACAGGGTAGGAGGTAATACTAGTAAGTCATAGGGGATTGAGGAGATCATATCTCATAAGGAGAGAGTGGGGAGTCACAGCGGCTCGAGTGGGTGTGTGCACGTGACAACGAGGCTAAGTGTTGGAGCCGCATCCTCTAAACGTGTGACGTTGAGCCCCTCTCCAAAAGCCAGAAGCGCCAAGGGTGATCTCCTAGTATAAGCACTCTACCGAGTTGTGGGTTGGGTTGTCCATAGAGAAGGATCAACGACGACAACACCAACCAACCCACAGTCTATAATAAATTGGGGGCCTGTGTCCGGGAGAGTGAACTGACACACCCACACCCTGTCCAAGAGTGGATTTGTACACCCTTGCTGAAATAAACTGTGTGAACGCAGGTGTATACTCTCTCTCTTAGGAAGACTCACAGGACAAGATGGATAAGGTGCAAGCGTTTGTGGAGTCAGGCAAGCCTGAGGACTTAGAAGGTTGCACGAGGGATCAATTGAAACAAATAGCAGAAAAATGTGGCATTAGGTTGAAAGCATCTAAAGTAGCTGGGATGAAGGATGAGATCCTGAGGCAGTTAAGAGCCAAAAATGAAGCGGCAGAGCAAGGAGACCAAAAAGGAGCTGAAAGTGGAAAGGAGGATGATGGGCAGGATGAAGTGAGATCCCAGGGATCAAGTATGAGAAGCAAGAGTAGCCGAAGTAGCAGGAGTAGCCGAAATAGGAGCTTGGAAAGATTCCAGTTAGAGCTCCAGATGCAGCGTGAGGAGAGACAGTTCCAGCTGGAAAAGATGAAATTGGAACTCCAGATGAAAAATGAAGCCGAGAAGGAAAAAGAGAAAACCAAACTGGAAATAGAAAAAGAGAAAACCAGAGTAAGAGAACTGGAGTTGGAACAGGAGAAAGAAAAAGAAAAAGCCCAGGTCGAAAAAGAAAAAGAGAGAACAAAACAAATGCAGATAGAAGCGAACAGAACCTTGGCTGAGCAAAGGATTGAACATGGGTTGCCAGAGAGCACCAGCCAGGTATCACACCCACCAGATGTTAGGGTTAGGGAGAAGGACATTCCCTTGTTTGTTCCCGAAGAGGCAGAGAGCTTCTTCGAGCATTTTGAGAAAGTAGCCAGTATCAAGGATTGGCCACAGGAGGAATGGGCCCAGCTGGTCCAGTTAAGATTGACCGGTGCAGCCAGGGAGGCATACACCCAATTGTCACTGGAATAGTGCCAGGATTATGCCACAGTAAAGAGCAGCATATTGCGCTCGTTTCAGCTAACCCCAGAAGCTTATAGGAAGCGCTTCAGAGAGATGGTGAAGGTTGGAGCGTGTACGTTTGCTGAGACAGCAAGAGATCTGGAAAGACGATTCCAGAAGTGGATTGTGGCTGCTGGAGTTGGATCTTACGCTGACCTGAAGCAACTGATGGTCATGGAGAAGTTCTTGGAGATGATGCATCCCGAAACAAAGTTCAAGATCCAAGAAGCAGGGATATTGGAGGTGAAAGATGCCGCAGATAGGGCGGATATGATTACTGAAGCATACAAGAGCTTGAGGGAGAACAGAGTGAGAAGCGAGGCGAGACGCAGCAATGGCAGATCCAATGGAGTCTGGGGAGGAAGAAATTATGAGAGACCCAGAAGAGTCTGGGGTGAGAAAAATTTTGATAAATGGGCAGATAAAAGTAAGTACCCTAAAACTCAGAAGAGTAGGTCGCGCACTTCGTCTGAAAGTGAGGATGGAGGAGCCAAACGAGAAACTAATCGTTATCCTGGAAATCAAGAGTCCAGTAAAGCGCCACAGAGTGCAAGTAGTGTACCTGGTCCGAGGAACTCCAATACGAGTGGACAAAGTCAGAGCCACTCTGGTACATATAGAAGAGACTTTTCCCAGATGAGATGTTACAATTGTAACGGATTGGGTCACGTGATGCGAGATTGTCAGCAGGGCAAGAGAATTGTGACCCTGCCCATGTGTGACCCCCGAAGTAGATATACTAATGTGTTCCAAGACAAACCACAGAAGGTGAACTTAGTGAACGAGAGGTATAGGCCGTTCATGAGCAAAGGTTGGATCAGTATAGGAGGCCAACCTGAGGTAGAAGTTGGTATCTTAAGAGATACCGGAGCTAATCAGAGCTTGATTACGAGAAGCCTGATTGGGAATGATCGACGATTAGCTGGCAGTGGGAAGATGAAAGTATATGGGTTATTGTCGGAGAGTGACATGCCCGTATGTGCAGTCCAGCTAAGGTCGGAATATGTGTCGGCAGAGGTGATGTTGGGAGTATGCCCCGACATACCTATCCCAGGAGTCCAAGTGATCCTGGGGAATGACTTGTGCGGGACAAAGGTGTTGCCAAGAGTCATGGCGGAGACTGTGCCAGATGAGTGCCCAGAAGGCCACGGCACAGGTGGGACACCTGAGAGTGTGAACCTGACTGACATCCGAGGAGATGAGTCAGGAGGCCGCCAAGCCATTGAAAACCCTGTCTCGGTAGTGATGAAGACAGAAGTAGCCGACAAGGAAGACACTGGAGAAGATGAGACAGTGTCGATTCAACCGGTGGAAGATATCGATGTAGATATAGCATGGCTGTTTGATGAAGGTCCAGCCCAGGCAAATGAAGTCTCGGTGTGGTCGAAAGTGAGGATGACCCAGCCGAAGAAGAATCATGTGAAGAGAGCGGACCTGAGTAAAGCCCAGACTGCTGAAACTAAGAGTCGGAAGGTGAATGCAACTGTGCTGAGTAGGAATGAGGAAAGATGTGGACATACTGAGGACGGGAGTAGAGCGTCAAGTGGTCCACGAGCACAGAGGCATAGGGATAGTGGAGTTAAGTTGTTTGAGATGTCAGGAGTTGACATGTTTCACAGAAAACGCGGAGGAAAGATAGTGAAGAAGAGTAATAGCCGAGAAAATGAAAGGAGAAGAGACAGTATGTGTGGAGAGATGCTTACGAGCACTTTGGGAGAGGCAAAGCGACATGTACGGTCGAGTGCTGTTGAGTGTAGTATAGTGCCCGAAGAAACTTTTAGGAAAAGAAGAAGTGTTGAAGGAGAAGAAATGGAGTTGTATAGAGGTGAGAAGTGTGGGAAGAGGATGATGATGCAAGCATGGATGGATAGAAGAAAGCCGAGGACTCGATGGAAGTCAAACAGGATGAGGTCTCGGATAAATGAGGAGACGAAAGGGAGGATCGTCAGCGAAGACGATGGAGTGAAGTATGAGGACAGGAGACGAAAGTATAACGGCAGTAGATGGAGGTGTGAAGACGACAGAGGAGGTACAAACAGTAGATGTCTGACGCTGGACGTGAAGAGAAGAAGACGAGGAAACGGAGGGTGGAGACAGTAAGTAGAGTGGACCGATGGAGTGCAGGCGTCCAAGGAGGACAGCCTAGCTTTGAGGTGTCAGAGAGGTCAAATCGTTTGTGAGAAGACCATGTTTCTGGCACGTTGTGAGCCAGATGTTGCAAGGTGCAACGAATTAATTGTAGACTCCTAAGAGAGTATATCGGTTGAAGAACGAGACAGTGTGGTGGCTGATGTATTATCCCGAGCTTTGCCACTGGAATAACTCTCAAAAATAAGGGGAGGGGAGTGTTATGATCTCAGCCTACAGGAGAAACGAGTCTCCCTCCTTGAGAGTTATTCATCAAGCCTGACCTGATTAGAAGGTCTAGCAAATATTGAGGTGATAACCCATATGTAAAATAGTTGCTTGGATATGTATAACAGTTTGAGATTATAGGCAATGAAGAAGAAAACAGATAAATGACTGGCGAGGAGATGTGGACATTTTGCTGGAGGCGTGAGGCTCGCTTCTGGAGGGGCTTTGACCTCACTTGAGGCCAGACATCGCAGGGGAAAAGCCGCGCTCCGTTGAGCTCCCGTCAGAAGGGAACCCCTAGTGATATATCTCGAAGAGAAGAGAAGTGTGCAGACGTACCAGCTGTGGAATCGAGCTGGGGACGTGTGGTCTCAAGTCGTGGACGATAATTAGTGAATATTAAGCCGCCCGGAGGCATTATTGTGGGCCGTGGAGCGCCCTGACCAGACGCCGTCAGAGGGAAAGCGCCCTCGACCAGTTAACCTGTGGTTTGTCTTTGGGGAAGAAGTTGCTGAGAACTTCGAAGCCAGCTGATGAGACTCCAAGATAGTGGAGGCGAAGACCTCGAGCTGTGAGAAGCAGTGAAGAGGAGTGTCACGTGCTTCTGTAGAGGTGGTGAAGCACCATAGTTGCTCGAGGAAACTTCATGGTGTAGCAGCCAAGAGAGCTGTGGAGGAACCTAGCAGAAGGGTGAAGCACCGTAGTTGCTCAAGGAAACTTCATGATAGCAGCCTGGAGGAGCTGCAGAGGATCCTGGTAGTGAAGCCCGGAAGAACCTAAAGATATTAGGGTAGTGAACTTCCAGAGGTGGAAGGGAAGTACTGGTGGATTACTTGTAGGGAGTTGATAGTGTTTGGTTGTCAGGGGCGTGCATGACGCAGTGAGAGGTGAGTGGCTGTTTGCATTCTTATGTCAAGGAGTGTTTTGTACTGAAGTTTAGAGTTACAGTCGTAGGCTGGATTACCTACAGATGTATGTGTTCCAGGACTGACAGTGATCGATTGATCATTGTTGTGTATCAATGAGCATTTATACTGATATATGTTATTGCATTCAAATGCTGATTTTCTATATATATATCTGCCCGAAACGCTTTGCGTAATAGTGGCTTTAGGCATTTTATGTACTAGCTCTATCTATAAAGCCAACAAACTTTGTAAATCTCTCTTATGTATGTACCTTACCTAAATAAATATTATTATTATTATTATTATTATTATTATTATTATTATTATTATTATTATATATTATCTTGCTGATGGTGCAACAGTGTATGTAGACTTGATCAACTTGAGGTGGTTGATAGTATCAGGTGGTGAACCAGGAGATAGGATACCACTTGATAAGCTGATAATAGAGTTCTGATGGTGTTGGAGTGCAACCTGATTGTGATATTATAGAGTATAGGATTCATTATTATTATATGTGTGTATGTATCGTGTATGTGTTTTGTCCAGTAAATGTATCCCAATTTGCTGGTGTTTGCCCTTGTCCTAGTGAGGCTTCCCAGGAGGTAGTAAAGAAGGAGAGAGAAAGAACCAAGAACCACTGCTGTGGACAGGGTAGGAGGTAATACTAGTAAGTCATAGGGGATTGAGGAGATCATATCTCATAAGGAGAGAGTGGGGAGTCACAGCGGCTCGAGTGGGTGTGTGCACGTGACAACGAGGCTAAGTGTTGGAGCCGCATCCTCTAAACGTGTGACGTTGAGCCCCTCTCCAAAAGCCAGAAGCGCCAAGGGTGATCTCCTAGTATAAGCACTCTACCGAGTTGTGGGTTGGGTTGTCCATAGAGAAGGATCAACGACGACAACACCAACCAACCCACAGTCTATAATAAATTGGGGGCCTGTGTCCGGGAGAGTGAACTGACACACCCACACCCTGTCCAAGAGTGGATTTGTACACCCTTGCTGAAATAAACTGTGTGAACGCAGGTGTATACTCTCTCTCTTAGGAAGACTCACAGGACAAGATGGATAAGGTGCAAGCGTTTGTGGAGTCAGGCAAGCCTGAGGACTTAGAAGGTTGCACGAGGGATCAATTGAAACAAATAGCAGAAAAATGTGGCATTAGGTTGAAAGCATCTAAAGTAGCTGGGATGAAGGATGAGATCCTGAGGCAGTTAAGAGCCAAAAATGAAGCGGCAGAGCAAGGAGACCAAAAAGGAGCTGAAAGTGGAAAGGAGGATGATGGGCAGGATGAAGTGAGATCCCAGGGATCAAGTATGAGAAGCAAGAGTAGCCGAAGTAGCAGGAGTAGCCGAAATAGGAGCTTGGAAAGATTCCAGTTAGAGCTCCAGATGCAGCGTGAGGAGAGACAGTTCCAGCTGGAAAAGATGAAATTGGAACTCCAGATGAAAAATGAAGCCGAGAAGGAAAAAGAGAAAACCAAACTGGAAATAGAAAAAGAGAAAACCAGAGTAAGAGAACTGGAGTTGGAACAGGAGAAAGAAAAAGAAAAAGCCCAGGTCGAAAAAGAAAAAGAGAGAACAAAACAAATGCAGATAGAAGCGAACAGAACCTTGGCTGAGCAAAGGATTGAACATGGGTTGCCAGAGAGCACCAGCCAGGTATCACACCCACCAGATGTTAGGGTTAGGGAGAAGGACATTCCCTTGTTTGTTCCCGAAGAGGCAGAGAGCTTCTTCGAGCATTTTGAGAAAGTAGCCAGTATCAAGGATTGGCCACAGGAGGAATGGGCCCAGCTGGTCCAGTTAAGATTGACCGGTGCAGCCAGGGAGGCATACACCCAATTGTCACTGGAATAGTGCCAGGATTATGCCACAGTAAAGAGCAGCATATTGCGCTCGTTTCAGCTAACCCCAGAAGCTTATAGGAAGCGCTTCAGAGAGATGGTGAAGGTTGGAGCGTGTACGTTTGCTGAGACAGCAAGAGATCTGGAAAGACGATTCCAGAAGTGGATTGTGGCTGCTGGAGTTGGATCTTACGCTGACCTGAAGCAACTGATGGTCATGGAGAAGTTCTTGGAGATGATGCATCCCGAAACAAAGTTCAAGATCCAAGAAGCAGGGATATTGGAGGTGAAAGATGCCGCAGATAGGGCGGATATGATTACTGAAGCATACAAGAGCTTGAGGGAGAACAGAGTGAGAAGCGAGGCGAGACGCAGCAATGGCAGATCCAATGGAGTCTGGGGAGGAAGAAATTATGAGAGACCCAGAAGAGTCTGGGGTGAGAAAAATTTTGATAAATGGGCAGATAAAAGTAAGTACCCTAAAACTCAGAAGAGTAGGTCGCGCACTTCGTCTGAAAGTGAGGATGGAGGAGCCAAACGAGAAACTAATCGTTATCCTGGAAATCAAGAGTCCAGTAAAGCGCCACAGAGTGCAAGTAGTGTACCTGGTCCGAGGAACTCCAATACGAGTGGACAAAGTCAGAGCCACTCTGGTACATATAGAAGAGACTTTTCCCAGATGAGATGTTACAATTGTAACGGATTGGGTCACGTGATGCGAGATTGTCAGCAGGGCAAGAGAATTGTGACCCTGCCCATGTGTGACCCCCGAAGTAGATATACTAATGTGTTCCAAGACAAACCACAGAAGGTGAACTTAGTGAACGAGAGGTATAGGCCGTTCATGAGCAAAGGTTGGATCAGTATAGGAGGCCAACCTGAGGTAGAAGTTGGTATCTTAAGAGATACCGGAGCTAATCAGAGCTTGATTACGAGAAGCCTGATTGGGAATGATCGACGATTAGCTGGCAGTGGGAAGATGAAAGTATATGGGTTATTGTCGGAGAGTGACATGCCCGTATGTGCAGTCCAGCTAAGGTCGGAATATGTGTCGGCAGAGGTGATGTTGGGAGTATGCCCCGACATACCTATCCCAGGAGTCCAAGTGATCCTGGGGAATGACTTGTGCGGGACAAAGGTGTTGCCAAGAGTCATGGCGGAGACTGTGCCAGATGAGTGCCCAGAAGGCCACGGCACAGGTGGGACACCTGAGAGTGTGAACCTGACTGACATCCGAGGAGATGAGTCAGGAGGCCGCCAAGCCATTGAAAACCCTGTCTCGGTAGTGATGAAGACAGAAGTAGCCGACAAGGAAGACACTGGAGAAGATGAGACAGTGTCGATTCAACCGGTGGAAGATATCGATGTAGATATAGCATGGCTGTTTGATGAAGGTCCAGCCCAGGCAAATGAAGTCTCGGTGTGGTCGAAAGTGAGGATGACCCAGCCGAAGAAGAATCATGTGAAGAGAGCGGACCTGAGTAAAGCCCAGACTGCTGAAACTAAGAGTCGGAAGGTGAATGCAACTGTGCTGAGTAGGAATGAGGAAAGATGTGGACATACTGAGGACGGGAGTAGAGCGTCAAGTGGTCCACGAGCACAGAGGCATAGGGATAGTGGAGTTAAGTTGTTTGAGATGTCAGGAGTTGACATGTTTCACAGAAAACGCGGAGGAAAGATAGTGAAGAAGAGTAATAGCCGAGAAAATGAAAGGAGAAGAGACAGTATGTGTGGAGAGATGCTTACGAGCACTTTGGGAGAGGCAAAGCGACATGTACGGTCGAGTGCTGTTGAGTGTAGTATAGTGCCCGAAGAAACTTTTAGGAAAAGAAGAAGTGTTGAAGGAGAAGAAATGGAGTTGTATAGAGGTGAGAAGTGTGGGAAGAGGATGATGATGCAAGCATGGATGGATAGAAGAAAGCCGAGGACTCGATGGAAGTCAAACAGGATGAGGTCTCGGATAAATGAGGAGACGAAAGGGAGGATCGTCAGCGAAGACGAGGGAGTGAAGTATGAGGACAGGAGACGAAAGTATAACGGCAGTAGATGGAGGTGTGAAGACGACAGAGGAGGTACAAACAGTAGATGTCTGACTCTGGACGTGAAGAGAAGAAGACGAGGAAACGGAGGGTGGAGACAGTAAGTAGAGTGGACCGATGGAGTGCAGGCGTCCAAGGAGGACAGCCAAGCTTTGAGGTGTCAGAGAGGTCAAATCGTTTGTGAGAAGACCATGTTTCTGGCACGTTGTGAGCCAGATGTTGCAAGGTGCAACGAATTAATTGTAGACTCCTAAGAGAGTATATCGGTTGAAGAACGAGACAGTGTGGTGGCTGATGTATTATCCCGAGCTTTGCCACTGGAATAACTCTCAAAAATAAGGGGAGGGGAGTGTTATGATCTCAGCCTACAGGAGAAACGAGTCTCCCTCCTTGAGAGTTATTCATCAAGCCTGACCTGATTAGAAGGTCTAGCAAATATTGAGGTGATAACCCATATGTAAAATAGTTGCTTGGATATGTATAACAGTTTGAGATTATAGGCAATGAAGAAGAAAACAGATAAATGACTGGCGAGGAGATGTGGACATTTTGCTGGAGGCGTGAGGCTCGCTTCTGGAGGGGCTTTGACCTCACTTGAGGCCAGACATCGCAGGGGAAAAGCCGCGCTCCGTTGAGCTCCCGTCAGAAGGGAACCCCTAGTGATATATCTCGAAGAGAAGAGAAGTGTGCAGACGTACCAGCTGTGGAATCGAGCTGGGGACGTGTGGTCTCAAGTCGTGGACGATAATTAGTGAATATTAAGCCGCCCGGAGGCATTATTGTGGGCCGTGGAGCGCCCTGACCAGACGCCGTCAGAGGGAAAGCGCCCTCGACCAGTTAACCTGTGGTTTGTCTTTGGGGAAGAAGTTGCTGAGAACTTCGAAGCCAGCTGATGAGACTCCAAGATAGTGGAGGCGAAGACCTCGAGCTGTGAGAAGCAGTGAAGAGGAGTGTCACGTGCTTCTGTAGAGGTGGTGAAGCACCATAGTTGCTCGAGGAAACTTCATGGTGTAGCAGCCAAGAGAGCTGTGGAGGAACCTAGCAGAAGGGTGAAGCACCGTAGTTGCTCAAGGAAACTTCATGATAGCAGCCTGGAGGAACTGCAGAGGATCCTGGTAGTGAAGCCCGGAAGAACCTAAAGATATTAGGGTAGTGAACTTCCAGAGGTGGAAGGGAAGTACTGGTGGATTACTTGTAGGGAGTTGATAGTGTTTGGTTGTCAGGGGCGTGCAAGACGCAGTGAGAGGTGAGTGGCTGTTTGCATTCTTATGTCAAGGAGTGTTTTGTACTGAAGTTTAGAGTTACAGTCGTAGGCTGGATTACCTACAGATGTATGTGTTCCAGGACTGACAGTGATCGATTGATCATTGTTGTGTATCAATGAGCATTTATACTGATATATGTTATTGCATTCAAATGCTGATTTTCTATATATATATTATCTTGCCGATGGTGCAACAGTGTATGTAGACTTGATCAACTTGAGGTGGTTGATAGTATCAGGTGGTGAACCAGGAGATAGGATACCACTTGATAAGCTGATAATAGAGTTCTGATGGTGTTGGAGTGCAACCTGATTGTGATATTATAGAGTATAGGATTCATTATTATTATATGTGTGTATGTATCGTGTATGTGTTTTGTCCAGTAAATGTATCCCAATTTGCTGGTGTTTGCCCTTGTCCTAGTGAGGCTTCCCAGGAGGTAGTAAAGAAGGAGAGAGAAAGAGAGAAAGAACCAAGAACCACTGCTGTGGACAGGGTAGGAGGTAATACTAGTAAGTCATAGGGGATTGAGGAGATCATATCTCATAAGGAGAGAGTGGGGAGTCACAGCGGCTCGAGTGGGTGTGTGCACGTGACAACGAGGCTAAGTGTTGGAGCCGCATCCTCTAAACGTGTGACGTTGAGCCCCTCTCCAAAAGCCAGAAGCGCCAAGGGTGATCTCCTAGTATAAGCACTCTACCAAGTTGTGGGTTGGGTTGTCCATAGAGAAGGATCAACGACGACAACACCAACCAACCCACAGTCTATAATAGTGTCTTATCCAGATAGATTGCGTGGTTCAAGACATGTTTTCAATCCTAAAGGCGAGCAAAATATATGTTTGATCCAATGTCTGGCAGCACATATATGTCTAGCTCAGGGAATGACGTTAGATAATATCATAAAACGTTCCAAGTCAGCCAGGTGGTGTCTTAGATTCGTCCGTTGGAGTGAGGATATTGAAATTCCCATAACGTATGACAATATCAATAAAATAGAAAGTATAAATAAATTAAGTATTTTTATCTATGCGCTTACGCGTGAAGATAATAGATACTACATTAGCTTAGCTAGAAAAGGCAGGGAACATTCTGCTCCGAAAGTACCTTTGCTCATGCTAGAGGATCAGCATCTTGTACTCATTAAAGATTTCAATCAGTATGTCCGCAATATGCGCGGCAATCCAAATAGAGCACCAGGCAATCATATTTTTTGCCATTCGTGTTTAATTCATTTGTCACCTGATGCGATGCGGGATCACGAAGAGTTATGCGAAGTTAAACAAACATTGAAATTTTACCCTGAAGGTCATAAAATCAAGTTCAAAAATTACGGTCGTGCCTATGGTCCCTCTCACACGGCATATTATGATTTCCAGTGCTTGTTGGACCCCTCCAATCCCCAAGGTATGATCGAGAAGCGTCACAAAGCTATGGTATATGCTTATATTATCATCAACAGGGAATTGGAGGTGTTAGATAAATTAACTTATATGGGGGATGACCCTGTGAATCATTTCATAGATACTTTGGAGAAAGCATGGAAGAGAATCAAATCTGCCATGCCTAAATACAAAATATCGATGACACGTACACATTGGCAAGACTATAGACTTGCAAACCACATGTGAAATGTGCTATAGGCCATTTAAATCAGATAAAGACAAGCACCTTCATCATGATCATGCTATTGAATTTAATAATTATCTTGCAGCCTATTGTCGCAGGTGTAACATGTTATGCAGAAATTCATATAAATATTTATATACATTTTCTCACAATGCGGCTTATGACCTCGGGGTAATTTTAAATGAATTGTCTAACGACCCTAACTGCAAAATTGATATTGCCTCCAAAGATGGATTTAAGTTCATGAAAGTAGATATCGGTAAACTTCGGTTTATGGATAGTCTGGCTTTACTGAATGGTGGGCTGGAAAAACTAGGTAAAGAACATATCAAGGAAGGTAAACCCAACACTTACACCTCAGTTATGCTAGATGACGTCCCTGCAGCCGCCCACCATTTATTAAAGACAGGCAAACAGGTCTTCTGCTATGACTATATTTCATCTTTGGAGAAATTAAATGAACCAGCTCTTCCTCCTCCCGAAGCCTTTTTCAATAGTTTAAAACACGAGGCCATAAGCGAGACCGATTATACACAGGCTAAAGAAGTCTTCAGATTAGCGGAATGCAAGATCATTGGGGGATTACTTGAAGGTCTATTTAAAAGTAGATACTGGACTATTGTGTGACGTGTTCACTGTATGGCACAAGACCATGCTTGAGCTGTACAAGTTAGATATTACTCAATATGTCTCGTTATCTAGTTTTGCATGGGACGCTTTCTTGTTTAAGAGTCAAGTTGTCTTGGACTCTATTTCTGATCCCCATTTGTACGATGTATTGCGCAGAAATCTAAGAGGCGGATTTACCTCTGTTGTGCGGCAACACACAAGTGTACAAAATGAGCATACAGGTGCTGATCCTTCTAGCACTGATAAATATATTCTTTATTTAGATTTCAATGGCTTATACGCCACCTGTATGACAGAACTGCTTCCTCAAGGCGGGATCCGTAAATTATCTGCTGCCGAATGCAATGATTGGCTCCAACAGGGATTGGAAAATATTGCTTGTGATGGGGATAAGGGGTATTGGGTCATGTGTGATACCAAGCATGTCGCACCTGAGGTGGCTCGATACACCGATGACTTACCTTTAACCCTGTCGCATGCTAATATTTCTACTGATCTTCTGTCCGATTATAGCAAACACATTTTAAATACCGAAGATCGCAAACTCTCCAAGAAAAACAATAAATTAATTGCCTCACATCTCCCTCAAAAAGATTACTTGGTCAGTTTGGATTTGCTTCAGATGCTGATGAAATTAGGGTTAGAAGTAGCTAAGGTAAATGCAGTTTATGAATTCCGACAAAGCAAGTACCTTAAGGAATTTGTCGAAACAAATGCTCGTGAACGCGCAAATACACCTTGCGCCATTAAGGGTAAAGCTTTCAAGCTGGTATCAAATGCAATTTACGACAAGAGTTTGACAAATGTGAGTAAATATGGCGATCAGCATTATTTAGTTACATCTCGAGACAAATTCCAAAGCTTGCACGCAATCTGTTCTTCAAACGGAGCATTTTATTGAGCGAAGATAGAGTCATTTGCACAGTTAAGAAACAATCACTTAAAGTCAATACACCAACCTATCTGGGGTTCCAGATCTTGCAAATAGCTAAGAGGATCCTATATGATTTTTGGTATAATACCGTCAAAGTTCATTATGGAGACAAAGCTAGATTGCTGTATACGGATACAGATTCGTATTTGATTGAATTGACCTGTCCAAATGCTTTTGAGGAATTAAATAAACTGCCTTTATCTCAGCATATGGATTTCAGTAATTTCCCTCCTGAAAATCCCTATTTCGATGACTCGCAAAGGTCAACTGGGTTTGTTAAAATCGGAAGTTGGAGCCAAAATCATCAAGGAACTCATCGCATTGAAGCCTAAAATGTACTCAATTCTTACTCAAGATCAGGTTCAGATCTGTCGTTGTAAAGGAATTCCCACTTATCATCAGTCTAAACTCACTCATGCAGCTTTCCAAAGTGCTTTAGAGTTAAATATTGGGCAGCGGTTCCAATCCAGATCTATTAGGAATGTTAAAGGCCGTATGTGTACCTGTCTCACTACAAAACGTGGATTGTCTGCCTTTGACGATAAACGTTATGTACTGAGTCTTACACAGTCTTTGGCGTATGGACACCCTGATATACCTCGAGCAGAAATTCATGAAGAAGAGAATGAGGAGGAGGAGGAGGATGTACCTGCACCTGCTGCTGCTGCTGCACGTCCTGTGGGACGTGGATTCCATCCCATATTCAACATGTGGGGAAAACGCGATGCACTGGTGAACAAGACGTATCCTCACAATTAGTGACTGAAGAAATTGGTGATAGAAAATTTGCAACCTCCCCTAACCTATCTTTTGTGTTTGAAAATTGCTACCCCCCCCCCCCTCCTAACCTGTCATTGATGTTTGAAAAAATTGCGGGGCACCTGACTCATCACTGATGTTCTGAAAATGCAGTCTCTCCCTAACGTATGTTGAAAATGTTCTGTTCTATATAAAAAATAAAACTTTGTGAAATGTATGCTTTGATGTTTTTATAAAACCGTGCCCACCTAACCTATGTTTTGAAAATGTTCTATGCAAAAAAATAAAAATATGAAATGTATACTTTGATGTTTCTATGAAACCTCCCATGTTTAAATATAATGTCCTTATCATACTTATGTCAGTGCAAACCCAACACGAGTCATGGATAGTTCACCTATCACTGAAGAACAACTCGATATTTTCAATGAACCTAGCAGAATAATCATTGCAGGATTTTCTAATGGCGGAAAATCTCATTTGTGCACTAAACTCGTACAAAAATACCATCTGAAATTCTCCAGTATTATTATATGTGGCGGCAGTTACAGAGCATTGCTACACGATTCAGTAATTAACAAGAAAATAATAGCTCATCCTGAAATTATCAACCCTTTAGATGAACGTACAGACGATTCGCCTATTTTAATTATTATCGATGACTTGTTCATCGAATCTGCCAATTCCAAAATTGTGTCTGATATCTTCACTAAAGGCAGACATCTCGCTATTTCGTGCATATTCATTACCCAAAATATATTTTTCTCTGGGAAATATGCTAGAAGTATCAGTTTAAACGCCTCCCATTTCATATTAGTGAAATCTAGAGATTTAGCTCAAATTGAGACTTTGGGGCGGCAGTTATTTGGAAAACAAGATTCTAAAAAGCTTTTGGATATCTACAAGAAAGCCATCAGTAAACCTTATGGATATTTATTGGTGGATTTAGGAGTGAAAACCCCTGAACGCATTACCTTCCGCACCAATATTGCTGGTGAGCATCCATACGAAATTGTTTACCAATGGTGAACGTACTAAACAACAACCACAAGGGGAGGTTTGGGGGGTGGGGTGTAGAGGATGTGTTCCTCACAATAACAGCAACAACCACTAGGGGGGTTTGTATATCGGATGTATAAAACAGCTAAAACCATACAACCCGATATCACTTTATTAGAAGATGGAGCACGTACTAGATAAAATTTATTATAACCCCGCATCCTCAGGAGGGTTCGGGGGGGTCAATAGGTTGTATAAAGCAGCTAAAACCATAAAGCCAGATATAACTTTATCAGATGTAAAGAATACTTGAAATCGTCTAAAGCCTACACTTTGCACGCATTAAAACCTCGCAAATTTCAGCGACGAAAGGTGCTGAGTCCCAAACCCCGTATATATTTAGCTTGTGCTTTAGCAGATATGGGATTATTAGCTAAACATAATGATGATATTAAATACATTCTCGTCTGTGTCGATATTTTTTCACGGTATGCGCAAGTAGTACCTCTGATACACAAAGATGGACAGACTGTGAGTAAAGCTCTTAAAAACATATTGGAATCCTCATATTTCTAAGGAATACGTAAAATAAATACAGATCGAGGAGGTGAATTTTATAATTGTCATATGCAACGAATGCTTGCAGCTAAAAATATTAGACTGTATAGCGTATTTTCTCAAGAAACAAAAGCCGCTATTGCCGAACGCTTTATACGTACCATGAAAACTAAGATTTATAAATATATGACTGCGCACCATACCTCGAGATATCTGCCCATATTGCCTGATATCATAAAGGCGTATAACACAACACCCCACCGAGGGTTAGGTGGTCGGACTCCAGTTGACGTCCATGCTTTATCTCGTCCACAAGATATAAAGAAACAGTTCAATCTCATGCATAAAAGTAAGGACAAACCTAAAGCGGGTCTTAGTTCGCTACTAGCTGTCGGGGACAAAGTTCGCATTACTCTCTCCAACAGAATTTCGACATTCAAGAAAGGTTTTGCTAGACAAAACACGGAAGAAATTTTCAGAATTATTCGTATAGATAAAAGCCAGGCTACCCCATTATATTTTTTACAAGATTTAAATATCAAGCCTATTGACGGTGGGTTTTATAAGGAAGAATTAACCCTAACCCATTTACCAGCTGCATTTAATATTGAGAAGGTCCTATGCAAACGTACATTACCCAATAATATATTACACTATAAAGTAAGGTACGAAGGCTACGATTCTTCATTTGATCAGTGGATTGATGCTGATGATTTGTTGAAGATATGAAGAAGCCATTAGTTTACAAGTACAGAGAGTTGGTGACCTTGCTGAGCAAACTCAATTCCTCAGCCAGGAAAAAATTGATTGCTCAGTTTAAAAAACCACATATTCATTGCTTGTCAGAGATTTTAAAAAATTTTCTGAACAATAGGCTTCCGGTTAAAAAAAAAGTTATAGTGAAATTGAAGAAATACAGAGACACCTTGCATTCGCTAGCTTGTAAGAAACCCTCAATTTCAAACAAAAAGCTCATTTTATTGAGTCGTAAAGGAGGCAGTATCCTCGGTATATTATTACCCATAGCTGCTAGTTTAATTTCCAGACTATTTAATAAATAAAAAATGAAAGAATATTATCTAGTACCTCGTAAATCCATCGATGAGGGCCCTGCTAAAGTACCAGTAGAAAAAAAAGCAGAAGTAGCGCCATCACTAGCTCCAACACCTGCTCCACCAGCAACTACTCCAGTAGCACCAGTTTCAGTACGAGCTAATCCTTCAATAGTACATTTGGTACATTTAAAATTGAAAGCTAAAGATCATGATTATGCTACTTCGCTGTTGAATTATTTTGATGAAAGCAAGATGGTGCAATGGGACGTCAATGGGAATCTGCAAATGCCGGTGACTGGAATAAACATAATTGATGATATTTTAACTAAAATGACAATTCACCGCTCTGTATTCCCACGAGAAAAATTACCGCTGGTTAAATTATTCATCTCTTTAACCTCAACTCCACGAGAGATGTTTAGGAATACAGAATCTCGTAAACAAGTATTTAATGATGACGTGGCACTAAGAAGAAAACGGGCGTATGCTCCTACTACAGCTGCTGGAGAAACTAAACGCCCTAAAGTTGGCGGAGGAGCAACTTGGCTAGCTTACTAAAGGTGAGTGTATAAATAGATGTTCTGTTTTGTTTTTAGTTTATTCATTCATAGTCCAGCAATGGATTCCCACGTTACTTATGCCACAAGTGTTTCTAATACAGATTTATTTCTCAAAAATGTACCTAGTGCTTTTTGAAAACAGACTATATAATCAACTCGTGCTGGATTCTAGACGCTCCTACGAAATGTGTCTCCAGAATATATTATTGCCTTCGTCATATTACATAATAAGATCGGATGATCTGGAGAGTTATATCCGCGTGAGAATTATGTACCTAGATGTTAAAGGAATTAGTTACAAACATTCCAAATTTCTACCGAAAACTAATATTTTAGCTGGCGGCATAAAGGAAATTATATACGCCATCAATAATGAAAAAACCCATATATTTTCACAGAACGATTTGAGTTTTGTGTCTGATGTCTATAAGACGTATTTCCCAAGATATGCAGATGCATATATTAAATATGGATCGATTTCCAATAGAGTAAAGTTCAATACCGCGAGCAGCGATGAGAATGTATTGTATTATGACGATAATCGAGAAATATGCAGGATTTCCCTATCTTTTGGGACGAGTATTGGCAAGGTTTTAGGAACTGATCAGCATAAAAATTATGATATATACGTACACAAGAATTATTTGGATGAAACACCCAAATCAGACACGTGTCCCTACCATCTACAACCCAGGGGCATGATGGATTACTTGTGTGTTTATTGCGATAAAATTGCACCCACGATGTACGGGAATTTATTAGTGAATATATTGGACGTAGTGTCTTTGCAGGGTGGTGAAAGCACGAATAGGAAACTATATAAACCTCTAAATACAAATGTACTGGATAGTATAAGTATTGCAGTAACAGATCCTAATGGGACTCCTATTTATTTTGATAAACGAGGAAGCACAACGGCTGTTTTACATATACGACCCCGAATTGGGTCTATATAATAAGGTTATTACAGTTCCGAGCCTCATTACTCATCTGCAAGCTACAAAATGCGCGTCAATTTCATCCCTCAGTCTGTAGACGAAATATTATTCTTAATTAACTCACCTGCCTCATATAAAGGAGGTGGGCTGAGTGATATTAGAATATTCAATAGGAGTCATATAAGAGGAGGTGGAATATTCAGTTTCCTCACTGGTTTAGCCCGTAAAGCAGCGCCATTTTTAATGAGAACCCTCGCTCCTGCCGTCTTAAGTATGGGTCAGAACGTATTGCAAGACATGCAAACAGGCGAACATTCCTTTAAAAAGTCAATGAAGAAGCATGGGATCGAATCATTGAAGGGAGTAGGGCGTCAGATTTTAGGTGGTGGTAAAAGGCGGAAAAAGTCTAAAAGAAAGGCTAAGGCCACAAAATTAGCACTTATTCGCAGTTTCACAAAACAGAATAAGAAGAATAAGAGATATAATGACGTGTTTGCATAAATTGCAATTCATTCCTCTCATAGCATCCAGCATGAATACTACTACTACACTAGGAGCGGGGCTACAATCCCCTTTGGAAAGTTACACAGTGGCTGTAACAGATGGATTTCCCAAACTTAATTCAGCACGTATGATTGAGTCCACTATAGCCAGCAGGAAAAAAATTTATATATTACCTATTAATTTAGGAATTAATAAATTTAAGGACTCGTATATAGAATTTAGAATCCCTGGCATTCCTGGTCATTTCCTGGATATGTCATCACTAGCCCTAGAAGTGGGCATAGAATTAACAGAAGCTGACTCCGCAATAGATTCGGGCAAAAAAGTGACTGTAGCCAATGGATTATCACAAACACTTTTTAAAACAGTGGTGGTGTATTTCAACGAACAAGTAGTTGAAAGTAATTCTTTATTTTCTTATTGGGCGTATATAAAGCTGCTAACAACTCTTTCCAGAAGTAAAATTGATGGTTTTAAGCATCAAGCGCATTTTTATAGAGAAGAGGCGCTAACGATACCCAATAAAATTGATACGCAGTATTTTGCTACGACCACGATAGATCAGGATGAGAAAATGGCCAATATGAAAGAACAGGGCATTTATACGTGCTTTAAATTACTGCTGGATATTGCATCTATTAGCGAATATTTACTGGATAACGTAGATGTAAGAATACGTTTGGAGTTAAATAGTGATAAATGGGTTATTGGCAGTGATACAGCAACTGCTAATTATAAATATAATATAAATATGGCCCGCTTTTGGATCGATAGATTAACCCCATTCCCTTCTGGGCTACTAGCTATTAACAGAGCACTCGCCCATAATAATGGTGCAGTAACATATATATTTGATAAAACCCTATTTAAAACCTATATTCTAGGGCAGGGCCAAAAATCATTAACTATGGACCAGCCCAGGGGTGGAGTGATCCCTGAGAAGTTATACATAGCCATTATTGATATGGAAGCTATTTCTGGAGATTACACCTTAAACCCATTATATTTCAACAATTCCTCCTTGAGCAACGTATATATCTCGGTGAACGGCACGAGTTTATTTAATATCGCGTGTGATTTCCCCCATAAATGTTCGAAATTATATTATACGGTCCTGAATGCTGTAGGATTTAATGTAGATAATATTTTATCCTACGAATCGTTCGTTAAAGGTCAAACTCTGCTGGTCTTTAGTTTATTACCAGAAGAAATAAAGGGTAGAGTTTCCTTGGAAGCGACAGAGAATTTAAGAATTACATTGGAATTTAATACAGCCATAGTGGGAAATAAAGTTATACTGCTGTTTGGTCCTACTACTGGGGTTATGAAAATTAATGCTGACCGACGTATTATTTGTGAAACGAGAGCCTAAGAAACATGAATTGTTTAGAAATAAACAATGGGTTGAAAAATATATATTTAGGGAAAGAAGCCATATATATTGGATGTTATTTAGCAAACGATGTACGGAGAATCTTCAAGAAACTTCATGTTTCAGCTGTGCTTCTTCAGGCTTCGGCTGTGCTTCTTCAGGCTTCTGCTGTGCTTCTTCAGGCTTCTGCTGTGCTTCTCGTTCTTCACGCTTCAGCTGTGCATCTCGTTCTTCACGCTTCAGCTGTGCTTCTCGTTCTTCATGCTTCAGCTGTGCTTCTCGTTCTTCACGCTTCAGCTGTGCTTCTCGTTCTTCATGTTTCAGCTGTGCTTCTTCATGCTTCAGCTGTGCTTCTCGTTCTTCACGCTTCAGCTGTGCTTCTTCATGCTTCAGCTGTGCTTCTCGTTCTTCATGCTTCAGCTGTGCATCTCGTTCTTCACGCTTCAGCTGTGCTTCTCGTTCTTCACGCTTCAGCTGTGCATCGCGTTCTTCACGCTTCAGCTGTGCTTCTCGTTCTTCACGCTTCAGCTGTGCATCCCGTTCTTCACGCTTCAGCTGTGCTTCTCGTTCTTTACGCTTCAGCTGTGCTTCTCGTTCTTCACGCTTCAGCTGTACTTCTCGTTCTTCCCTACGCAGCTGTGTCTCCAGCTGCAGCTTCATTATCTCTAGCTTGACGCTGCGCCGGCTGCCGCTGGATCCCCTACTGCTTCCACCAATGCTTAACTTCTCCCTTGCACTAGCAGGTGTCTGTGGCCGTTCCTCCCTTGAAGCCTCATCTTGGGCCTTGAGCAAGTGCCGCAAACTCAAGCCTCCTTTCTCCCACTTTGGAGGATCTCAACTGGATTCCAAAGTGGTCAGGTATTAACTGCAGCTGCGCCTTGGTGCAATCCTCCAGCACCTGTTCATCCCTGGTGTCAATAAACCTTGCTACCTTCTCGTCCTCCATACTTGTGCTATGAGTGAATACCTGTTACCTGTACCTAATACCTTTGGCCACTATCAAGCACCACAATCGTAATCGTTATCCTGGCAAGGTCGCCAATGTCGGGGTGTCTCTCTCTCTAGCCAGTCACCACTAAGTATTAGTAGTGATTAACGTTACTTACGGTAGCCCCCATGGGTCTGCACTCGATCCTCACGGTGCCACTGTTCACTAGGAGAGTCTCTCAGTCTGTCTCCGGCTGGCCTCGTAGCCTAAAGACGAGTGAGAACATGATCACTTCACTTGGTCATGTGCCCGTCCCGACAGAGGGCTCTACCACTCACTATAGGTCGTCAAATGGTGTTTACTGTGTCCAGTAACACCTCAGTGTAATAGTAATAAAATAGTAGTGGCCCCAGGGAATACTAATCAATTTGGTAACAGGTAAGTATATGTTTAAATCACTCACTCTTAGATAGTCTCAATAGCAACAAGGTAATGGAGAGTTGACACAAACACGGTGGTGGTTTTGTAGTTTACTTAAAAGATCAAAGAATCACAACTCTGCATCAACAACATGGCAAAGGAATAAATGAGCAGCTTTCTCTCCGCCTCTTCACAGTTCTGGAATACTCCGGGAATGGCAACACTCCCAGTTGACGTGCGTTCCCACGCTCCACATGCATTGTGTTATTGAACGTTTGGCAACTCGCGAGATGCCACGCCCACTCACGCTCCTCACACTGTTCACTTCCTCACAATACTCACACTATTGGTGTGAGGCGCCTATTATTCCCTCGTATTCACAGTATATCACAACACTGGCATAATCACAGTTAACCACTAGACATAGGAATATACTCTTTTATAACTCCAGTATATATAGTTCACTTTATCAATATTTATAATAACGAGGTAACTCTAGGCACACAGCCTTACCCTATTATATTGTATATATATATATATATATATATATATATATATATATATATATATATATATATATATATATATATATATATATATATATATATATATATATATATATATATATATATATAACCTCTGGCACGAAGTTATAATATAAATAATATAAATGACATGTAAATATAAATGTCCTCGTCACAGTCATCTCTTCATCAAACCACAGGTGCAATCACACACCATATATGTATCTCGTGAGAGCTCTATAGCATCTCCCTTCACAACTGTGTCTTACTAGAAACATAGACATTGGTGAGCCTTGCTCACGACATAGAAGATACTCTGGCTAATCGCTAACTAAAGGGGAATGGGAGGGAAAACTTAATTACTTACTTCCACCATAAATGATGTGGACTCGTCCTCTGTTGGGGGTTGAATTCAAGCTCCTGGTCCCGGCTCACGACTTGCTGTAGGGTACACCCCCACACACACTGATGCTCTTTCCAGGACCTCAACCAACACCCAAAAACGCGTCTTCTCTGTACTGCTTCTCTCTGCAGGCTCCGTGCTCCTCTGCAACCTCTTGAAGGGTTGGAGTCGATCTCCTATCGCCTCCTCCTGACAACTACGTCTGCAGTCCTTACTCCCGGCTGCCGTCGTTCCCTTCCTCACGGTGAACTGGCCCAGTAGCTACGTCATCACCCAACTGGTGAAATTGTACAGTGGTCCCTGACGTCACTGCTCAGGCTTCACTCTTGCTAAGCACCTGTCACTGGAGCACTTGTTGCTCGTTTCCCGTCAATTCCTTCTTCTGTCCGCCTCACGGAGTTCAGGAAGACCTCACAGGATGCTCGCAGACCACTGGTGATGCATATATTCACCGGAGAGGGACGAATACTGTCAGACTGACAGGACCCCCCTATCGCACGTCCGCCCTTGTTGACATGTTGTATCTAACTCCTGGCGCCACAGGTCACACATCCCGGACCTACCTCCACTCATGACGTCACACTTGCCAGGGGCGTTTCTCATTGGCTCATTGTACCACGTCACCGTTCTTGGCCAATCTGGTGCCACTGACGTCATAACATTTTGGCGCGAGAACGTAGGAGTCGGCGCCATCTTGGAGTCCAAAAGGGCCTAAGCCACTGGCCAAAACACTCTTCTTTAGTTAATTTCTCTCCTATGCGAGAACACCTCATGCTCCCACATATGTCAAATTGTTCTCTGGAAGGCAGAGAACGTACGGGTAAAGTAGATATGACTCTTACAGCTGGCGTGGGAGAAATATAAGGGGGGGAACACGGTCACAACTAGTTGTACTCACCTAGTTGTGTTTGCAGGGGTTGAACTCTGGCTCTTTGGTCCTGCCTCTCAACCGTCAATCAACTGATGTACAGATTGCTGAGCCTACTGGGCTCTGTCATACCTACATTTGAAACTGTGTATGGAGTCAGCCTACACCACATCACTTCCTAGTGCATTCCATTTACTAACTACTCTGACACTGAAAAAGTTCTTTCTAATGTCTCTGTGGCTCATTTGGGTACTCAGCTTCCACCTGTGTCCCCTTGTGCATGTGCCACCCGTGTTATATAATCCATCCTTGTCCACCCTGTCAATTCCCCTGAGAATTTTGTATGTGGTGATCATGTCGTGACGCTGAACCCCGTTTCATTCCGAACACAGCGATTACACAACACATAACACCTTGCCTCAGCAACCGTTACTACCACCGTGTACTTCTACACACACCAGACCCTTGATGCGTACCACTAGGTTTGTACTGGAACACAATGAGTGAACATATGGAAGGTATTTAAAGGCCGTCGGGTTTTGACATTTAATTACAAAGAATAGACTCTGACAAATAATAACATATTAACATACTCTATTAGGTCAATACACTTCCAATACCCATAGACCACTTGACCACTGCGGTCACCACCCACACTCGTAACTTCCGCCTAAGTCCCTAATACGGAATGATTACTACAACGCTCCACACCCGGTTAGTCTTTCATTCAATACTCACATACGGCAGACTTAACTTAGTCACTAAGATCACATCAGGTTCTCGCATAGCTGTCTGCTACACTTCGCTGCTGCCGCAAGCGGAGATCCAGAGGACTTCTCAGTTCAACTCCCACAATCAGACTGACTTTAGCCAACCATGGCCTCAAACATTTCACCACGCCTCTCAAGGAAGTTATAATCCGATTAACCTTATCCCTAGAGCGGTAACCTTGATCCTAGAAGCCTGACGAAGAATAATTCCTCTTTCCAGGAATTATTAATTTGGCTAAACAGCTTCGGTCTTAATCCATTGACCTTTCTTAGATATGTGATCCATAGTCTGTCTACTTAACATGTACTTCCAATCATCATTCGTTAAGTGTTGTAGTAATGATCCTCTAGCTAATAATTCCTACTAACTTGTGGATTACAACACCACTCCCCTCCTTAAACACGCATATGTCCCCATATGCATCATTGCAATGGTTCCATTAGTGCAAGGACCTGGAAGATGCACCCACCATATATGTACAACTAAAAAATCATCCAATAAGTTCATCATACACCCGATGAAATAAATTAAAATTTTCCCCGACATGACTCACAACACTTCTCCAACATATACATTATATTCACATCATAGCACAGGTAAAATAGTCTGTAATAACTTTTTCCATCTCCAACAATGCACATATACCTAAACTGCTGACATATAATTACATACAAACATAACCATAAAATTACATGGACCAGAATGCTGGAACATGAACAGAAATGACACTAGTCATTAATATATACACAACACATATATATCTAAGGTTCTTCATCCTTAGTAATAAGTTACTAACAATTTAACATCTTGCCCTGTACTGTTGACATAAGGGCTTACAATGGTCACACAATGTTTCACTGGCCTCCTCCACAATTGGCAGCATCACTTCTCTTGTCTTCGTGTCCCATGGTTGCTAGGTCATAGATCCTCGATGACCCAGACAAAACCCAGGCTGTCCAGCCTGGTGGATGCTGTCAATGTCCTATCGTTGCTCTGAGCTAACGTGATCCTGGCCTCCAGAGCAACGGAGATTCCTACCCCAGGGTCATGTCCCTTCGGGTCTATGCTGCCGTCTCGTTCCAGGGCACCAACCCCAGAACGCTGTAGATACCGCACAGCTGTCTGGTCATCCTTCCTTGCTGTGCTCACCACAACTGTAGAACATTACTCTAGGCCCATCTGCCCAGAGTGTGTCCACCTTTATCCACACCTTCCCGACCGCTGTACCTGCAAAATGTTCCCTCGAAGCCCCCTGGCTCAATCCCATTATTACATGACACCTCCCTCGGCTACTTACTCTCTCCCCGTATATAGCCTGAGCGCAGCTGCAAACCCATTGCAGCTGGCCCTTATCCCTGCTTTGATGTCAGGGGGCGAATTTCGCCTATAACGTCACGTTGGCTTCACTTCCTCCCCCTTTTTTTCTAGAATTACTGAGTGTAGCCTCATGGCTTCTCTTCTACTCTACCTGAAGCTCTGTGACATGATCCCGGGGGACCTTCTCAAGCCTAACACTCAGTAATGGTGCCGATGAGGTAATATACAGTATATACATACACATACATTATCACAATAAATACCTCATTAACATAATTTCCAACTTATATCACTAAAACATCATACTGCCACTGGCTCGCCTCCAGCGAGATTCCTGTAACAACTTAATAAGAAATTAGTATATCTACTTCGCTCGCCCACTGCAACCACCAACACCTGAAATTTTGAAATTCTACATTGTAATCTTATCCATAAGACTTACCCAGTCCGACTTAATTAATTAAAATTTTAATGAAAAAAAAATGAAATTTTATTAGTCTTTTATGAGTCTTGCTAGATATATCGACTTGGCTCGCCTACTGCAGCCACCAACTCCTGCAATTATATACATTTCATCTTATCCATAAGACTTACCCATTCCGACACACCATTACCTCTGGTCATCCCAACCACTGATGACCTCGATATAACGCCACACATCCCTACAACCACTTCCTGCGTCCTAACGCACCGACCTTGCTACGCCAAAACTCACCTTACCGACCACTACCTGGCGCCCCTGCGCCACCATATACTCCACAACACCACACTCCATACCAGGCGTCCAAACGCCACTACACTACACCACTCAATGGCGTCCCCAACGCCATCAACACTCGGCGTCCTCCATGACCCCCAACACCACACACGGCGTCTCCAACGCCCTCAACACCACACACGGCGTCCCCAACACCATACACGGCGTCCCCAACGCCCACAACCCCACACACGGCGTCTCCAACGCCCTCAACACCACACACGGCGTTCTCAACGCCCTCAACACCACACACGGCGTCCCCAACGCCCTCAACACAACACACGGCGTCCCCAACGCCCTCAACACAACACCCGGCGTCCCCAACGCCATCAACACAACACCCGGCGTCCCCAACGCCATCAACACCACACCCGGCGTCCCCAACGCCATCAACACAACACCCGGCGTCCCCAACGCCATCAACACAACACCCGGCGTCCCCAACGCCATCAACACCACACCCGGCGTCCCCAACGCCATCAACACAACACCCGGCGTCCCCGACGCCCTTAACACAACACCCGGCGTCCCCAACGCCATCAACACCACACCCGGCGTCCCCAACGCCATCGACACATCACCCGGCGTCCCCGACGCTATCTACGCAACACCCGGTGTTACAACAACAAGTTATGCTACACCTTGGCGCTACAATGCCAACAATGTCATGCACTATACTACATCCATAATATCAACAGTCAAAACCTGCACATTTCACTACAGTAAATACTATGCATTACACTGGCGTTTAATAAGCCACTACACGTGCATTACACTACACACCCCGGCGTACAAACGCCAATACACAACCATGCACTACACTTGGAGTCCAAACACCAATACACAACCATGCACTACTCCCGGCGCCACACACCCCCACCAACGGGACACGCTCCCCGTGTCCCAAGGTAACACTCTCCATAATGCTACCTGCACCCACTAAAATTCTCCATGGACCTCTCCAGGGTACACTAGACGGCGAACCCCAGACGTCAAATTATGCGTCGCTTGCTATGCCAAGGCGTCCATAATTCACTGCGCCTATTTTCTGTATCTACACCTGACAACGCCGGAACTCGCACAGTACTTTCGGTAATATTTCATTATCCTTAAAATATTCGATTTACACGTTACATGAAATTTAATTAACTTTAAATTACGTAGTTTTCACGCTTAATTTCACCTACGCAACGGTTTCTCACTATTTCCGCCTTACCAACGATATAAAACAAGCTCCAAGGTGCGGCTCGCTTGGCCCATCCATCGCTTGGCCCACACAGGGCCGCACATGGCCCACGCTGGCCCACATTCACCCGCGCTAGTTTACCTCGCCACGCTGTATAATCCGCACTACGAACACTGTATAATCCGCACTACGAACACTGTATAATCCGCACTACGAACACTGTACAATCCGCACTACGAACACTGCACTTGTTTTTCGATCGCGATGCTTCAGTGATCCAGACTTGCATCTTAGCCGTCTCTCGTTGCGGGAATCTGGAAAGAAAGAAATAAACCCCACATGTGCCCCACAATGGCCTAGTCCCTTTAATTAACTAACTCCTCTGACCTGGTATCACCTGACCATTCTTTCCTCCGTCTAGTAACCACCATTCTCACCACAACCCGACGTCTACCATTTCCCGAACATTCCCTCACCAACTAAACCAGAACCACACTTCCTTCATCTCGCAAAGTGTTCCAAAACCTGTTTGCGCTGCCACCAAATATGTCGTCTTCCAATTCCCCAACATTCCCTCACCAACCAAACCAGGAACACTATGAGAGGACATATCGAAGGTATTTAAAGGCCGTCGGGTTTTGTCATTTAATTGCAAAGAATAGACTCTGACAAATAATAACATATTAACATACTCTATTAGGTCAATACACTTCCAATACCCATAGACCAATTGACCTCCGCGGTCACCACCCACACTCGTAACTTCCGCCTAAGTCCCTAATACGGAATGATTACTACAACGCTCCACACCCGGTTAGTCTTTCACTCAATACTCACATACTGCAGACTTAACTTGGTCACTAAGATCACATCAGGTTCTCGCATAGCTGTCTGCTACACTTCGCTGCTGCCGCAAACGGAGATCCAGAGGACTTCTCAGTTCAACTCCCACAATCAGACTGACTTTAGCCAACCATGGCCTCAAACATTTCACCATGCCTCTCAAGGAAGGTATAATCCGATTAACCTTATCCCTATAGCGGTAACCTTGATCCTAGAAGCCTGACGAAGAATAATTCCTCTTCCCAGGAATTATTAATTTGGCTAAACAGCTTCGGTCTTAATCCATTGACCTTTCTTAGATATGTGATCCATAGTCTGTCTACTTAACATGTATTCCAATCATCATTCGTTAAGTGTTGTAGTAATGATCCTCTAGCTAATAATTCCTACTAACTTGTGGATTACAACAATCATGTCTCCCCTAGCTCTTCTGTCTTCCAGCGACGTGAGGTGCAGGTCACGTAGTCTGTTCTCATAACTCATGCCACTTAGTTCTGGGACTAACCTAGTGGCATACCTCTGAACTTTTTCCAGTTTCGTCTTGTGATTGACTAGGTACTGACTTCATGCTGGGGCCGCATACTCCAGGATTGGCCTCACATATGTGGTATACAAGGTTCTGAAGGATTCCTTACACAGGTTTCTGAAAGCAGTTTTGATGTTAGCCAGCCTCGCATAGGCCGCTGATGTTATTCTTTTGATGTGGGTTTCAGGAGACAGGTTTGGCGTGATATCAACTCCCAGATCTTTCTCTCTCCCCGTTTCGTTAAGGACTTCATCTTCCATTCGGTATCCAGTGACTGGCCTCCTAGTTTCTCCTCCTAGTTTCATTAACTTACATTTACTTGAGTTGAACTTTAGTAGCCATTTGTCGGACCATTCCATCAGTTAGTGTAGGTCATCTTGTAGCCTCATACTATCCTCCTCTGTCCTGATCTTCCTCATAATTTTCGCGTCATCAGCAAACATCGAGAGGAACGAGTCAATTCTTTCGAGTCAATTCAATTCATTTACGTATATCAGAAACAGTATAGGTCCAAGGACTGATCCCTGTGAAACTCCACTGGTGACTCCCCGCCACTCCGAGACCTCACTTCTCACGGTGACTCGCTGTGTCCTGTTGCTTAGGTACTCTCTTATCCAGTGGAGTATCTTCCCTTTCACTCCTGCCTGCATCTCCAGTTTGTGCACTAGTCTCTTATTTGGTACTGTGTCAAAAGCTTTCTGGCAGTCCAGAAATATGCAGTCTGCCCTGCCCTCTCTCTTTTGCCTGTTTTTTGTTGCCTGGTCATAGAACTCAATTAATCCTGTTAGGCATGATTTGCCATCTCTGAACCCATGTTGATGTTATGTTACAAAGTTCGTTTGCTCCAGATGTTCCACTAGCTTTTTTCACACAATCGTTTCCATCATCTTGCATGGAATGCAAGTTAGGGACACTGGCCTGTAGTTCAGTGCCTCCTACCTATCACCCTTCTTGTATATTGGGACTACATTGGCCGTCTTCTAAATTTTTGGCAGTTCGTCTGTTACCAGTGACTTGTTGTACACTATGGAGAGTGGTAGGCACAGAGCCTCTGCTCCTTCCTTAAGGATCCATGATGTGATTCCATCCGGGCCTATACCCTTTGTCACGTCCAAATCTAGCAGATGCTTCCTCACCTCCCCACTGGTAATCTCAAACTCCTCTAGTGGTGTCTGGGTTGGTGTTCCCTCCCTTATCTCTGGGACTTCTCCTTGCTTTGAGGTGAAGACTTCCTTGAATTTCTTATTGAGTTCCTCGCACACTTCCTTGTCGGTTGTAGTGAATCTTTCTGCACCTATCCTCAGTTTCATTACTTGTTCCTTCACTGTTGTTTTCCTCCTGATGTGGCTATGCAGCAGTTTGGGTTGAGTCTTTTCCTTGCTCGCTATGTCATTTTCATATTGTCTCTGTACCTCTCTTCTCACCCTGACGTATTCATTCCTGGCGCTCTGGTATCTTTCTCTGCTCTCTAGTATTCTGTTGTTTCTATAGTTTTTCCATGCCCTATTACATAGCTGCTTTGCTAGCTTGCAACTCTGATTAAACCATGGGTTTCTCATTTCCATTTATTTTTTTTTCTTTTGGACTGGGACGTACTTGTCTGCTGCCTCCTTACACTTCTGTGTGATGTAGTCCGTCATGTCTTGAACCGTCTTTCCTCTGAGCTCTGTTTCCCAAGATATTTCAGTTAGGATTTTCTCATCTCCTCATAGTTTCCCTTCCGGAATGCCGGCCTCTTGTTTTCTGGGCCCTTCCTTGAGTACAGTAACCCTTCTTCGACCAGATATTCAAACAACAGTACACTGTGATCACTCATAGCCCCGGGGGGATTCCAGACCGATTTCCCTTATGTCTGAATCGTTCAGAGGGAATACTAGGTCGAGTCTTGCTGGTTCATCATTGCCTCTCATTCTCGTGAGACCCTTGATATGCTGACTTAAAAAGTTTCTAGTCGTCACCTCTAGCAGTTTCGCTCTCCATGTTTCCTCACCTCCATGTGTTTCTCTGTTTTCCCAGTCTATCCTTCCATGATTAATGTCCCCCGTGATGAGCAGATGGGATCGGTTTCTACAGGCAGCAGCGGCTGCTCTCTCAATGATAAGGTGAGTACAAATAGGTGACTACACACATATACACCAGTTGATTGACAGTTGGGAGGCTGAATCAAGGACCCAGAACTCTACCCCACAAACACAACTAAGTGGATACAACAAAAAGAGCGCACTCACACACACACACACAGGTTTAGTGAAAGACTTGTGCAAGGATAAGAATCAATTGGAAACAAATTGCAAAGCCATAGAAGAAGAAAATAAACTCTTAAAAATAGCTATGGAAGAAGTTAAAGTAAATTTAAACTTAAATGACTACAATAGGTTAGGTAAGGAAATTCAACAGGAGAAACAGCTTTTGTCAGCACAGATGGAGGAAGTTACACAGGGGAATAGAACAGTGCAAGAAAGATATGCAACTCACCTATGCACAAGTGGCCAAGGAGAAGGAAAAAATTGAAAAAGCAGTAAAGGAAGTCAAACACTGCAGCAACCAAGATAAAACAAACATTAGGCTGGAAGTGAAAAAAGAATTGGCATCTAACCCGAAGTTGGTGCAAAACACAGTTGATCGGAGTAAGTCCCTGATAATTTTTGGCTGCAAAGAAAAGGAGATAACATCTTGGTCAGAAAGAGCTGTAGAAGAAGCAAAAGTAGTAGATAAAATTGTTGGCTTCGTGGAAGGTCTTACGACCATAGAGAATGTATGCGACTATTGGAGAATAGGCAGATATGTAAAAGGGAAAGATCGACCTTTGAGGATCACCCTAAATGGTGCCAAACAAATGGAAGAAGTACTAAGGAATGCTAGAAAATTGCAAAGTGATGAGGATGGGAAAGTGTGGTCGTTAAGACGAGATCTTTCAAAAGAAGATAGAGAGAAGCTGAAACTAAACCTCGCCGAGGCAAAACGTTTAAATGAGAGCAGGAATGAAGAAGAAATCAATTCTTTTTTCTACAAAGTGATAGGGGTAGGCAGACCAGTAAAGTGGTACATAAAGGCAAACCAACAAAATCATTAGAGAGAGGGGGAGTGAAGAATAGAAGAGGGGGAACAAGTTCCTGAAGATTGCATACACCAACATAGATGGAGTAAGATCAAAGATACTGGAGTTAAGTGATGTAATACAACTGCAGACACTAAACATTGTTGCACTCACAGAGACAAAACTTGAAGATGTTATTTTAAATGAGGTCATATTCCCAAGGGGCTACTCAATTTGGAGACGGGACAAAAAAATTAGGAAAGCGGTAGCGTTGCTGTGCTGGTGAAAGAACACCTAAAGGTGAACGAAATAATGACTTCCAATCCACAAGAAGTTGACATAATAGCACTAGAGATCTGCCATGAGGATGATAAACTAATGATCATAAATGCATATAGTTCACCGCCAAGCAGCACATGGTCAAAGGAGGAGCTAGATAGTAAACGAGAAGATCTTATAACAATAATGAGAGAGATCATAGCGAGAGCGGATAACGATAGATCACGGCTGTTGATAGTCGGCGACTTCAGCTTGAAATCCATAGACTAGGAAGCATATGAAGCTAAAACAGAAGATTTTTGGACCTGTAAACTTGTAGACCTCATCCTGGAAACATTATGGTATCAACATGTTAAACAAGCTACGAGGATGAGGGAAGGGGACGTTCCCTCCATGCTAGATTTGATATTTACCAGGAAGGAAGAAGAAATATTTGACATTCAGTACCTTCCTCCCTTGGGTAAAAGTTACCATGTCTTTTTGGGAATAAAGTATGCAATGCGTTATAATCTGGAAGAAAATAAGAAGGTTGATGCAATTGAAAAACCTGACTTTAGGAGAGGACATTATGGCAACCTTAGAAATTTTTTTAGAGAGTATAATTGGACAGACTTGTTGCTAGGCAAGGGAGTGAATTAGATGTATGTCAAGTTTTGTGAAATTTATGATAAAGGCACAAAAAAATTTATACCAAAACAAGGATGTAGAACTAGGAAACAGGATTGGTTCAACAGAAATTGCGAGAGGGCCAGAGACCAAAAGACACAAAAATGGAATCAATACAGGAAGAGGCCAAACCTCCAAACATACCAGTGATACAAAGATGTGAGAAACAACTACACAGCAGTGAGGAGAGAGGCAGAAAGAAATTTTGAAAAACGGATTGCAGACAAATGTAAAACAGAACCAGGTCTATTCTATAAATTCATAAACAACAAATTGCAGGTAAAAGATAATATTCAGAGGTTGAAAATAGGAAATAGATTCACGGAAAATGAAATGGAAATGTGTGAAACATTAAACGATAAGTTCCAAAGTGTGTTTGTACAAAATGAAATCTTCAGGGAACCAGAAACAATAAGAATTCTAGAGAACAACATAGAGCACATAGAGGTGTCTAGAGACGAAGTGGAAAAAATGCTCAAGGAGCTAAATAAGAACAAGGCAGTTGGTCCAGATGGAGTTTCACCATGGGTTCTGAGAGAATGTGCACCTGAGCTCAGCATTCCACTTCAACTGATTTTTCAGGCATCCCTGTTTAAAGGAGTTGTTGCTGATGTGTGGAAAAAGGCTAACATAGTTCCAATCTACAAAATTGGAAGCAGGGAAGACCCCCCTTAATTATAGACCTGTATCATTGACAAGTGTAATAGTCAAAATATTGGAAAAAATAATTAAAAATAAATGGGTAGAACACCTGGAGAGAAATTATATAATATCAGACAGATAGTATGGTTTTCGATCTGGAAGATCCTGTGTATCGAATTTACTCAGTGTCTATGATCGAGCAAAAGAGATATTACAGGAAAGAGATGGTTGGGTTGACTGCATCTATCTGGACCGAAAAAAGGTTTTCGACAGAGTTCCACATAGGAGGTTGTTCTGGAAACTGGAAAATATTGGAGGGGTGACAGGTAAGCTTCTAACATGGATGAAAAAATTTCTGACTGATAGAAAAATGAGGGCAGTGATCAGAGGCAATGTATCGGACTGGAGAAATGTCACAAGTGGAGTACCACGGGGTTCAGTTCGTGCACCAGTGATGTTTATTGTCTACATCCATGATCTACCAGTTGGTAAACAGAATTATATGAACATGTTTGCTGATGATGCTAAGATAATAGGAAGGATAAGAAACTTAGATGATTGTCATGCCCTTCAAGATGACCTGGACAAAATAAGTATATGGAGCACCACTTGGCAAATGGAATTTAATGTTGATAAATGCCATGTTATGGAATGTAGAATAGGAGAACATAGACCCCACACAACCTATATATTATGTGAGAAATCTTTAAATAATTCTGATAAAGAAAGAGATCTAGGGGTGGTTCTAGATAGAAAACTATCACCTGAGGACCACATAAAGAATATTGTGCGAGGAACCTATGCTATGCTTTCTAACTTCAGAATTGCTTTTAAATACATTGATGGCGATATACTAAAGAAATTGTTCACGACTTTTCTTAGACCAAAGCTAAAATATGCCGCGGTTGTGTGGTGCCCATATCTTAAGAAGCACATCAACAAACTGGAAAAGGTGCAAAGACATGCTACTAAGTGGCTCCCAGAACTGAAGGGCAAGAGCTACGAGGAGAGGTTAGAGGCATTAAATATGCCAAAAATAGAAGACAGAAGAAAAATAGGTGATATGATCACTACATACAAAATAGTAATAGAAATTGATAAAATCGACAGGGAAGATTTCCTGAGACCTGGAACTTTAAGAACAAGAGGTCATTGATTTAAACTAGCTAAACACAGATGCCGAAGAAATATAAGAAAATTCACTTTCGCAAACAGAGTGGTAGACGGTTGGAACAAGTTACGTGAGAAGATGGTGGAGGCCAAGACCGTCAGTAGTTTCAAAGCGTTATATGACAAAGTGTGCTGGGAAGACGGGACACACGAGCGTAGCTCTCATCCTGTAACTACACTTAGGTAATTACACACACACACACACAATTGACGGTTGAGAGGCGGGACCAAAGAGCCAGAGCTCAACCCCCGCAAGCACAACTAGGTGAGTACAAGACAGAGAGAAAGATCTAGGAGTTGATATCACACCAAACCTGTCTCCTGAAGCACACATAAAAAGAATAACGTCTGCGGCATATGCGAGGCTGGTTAACATCAGAACAGCGTTCAGGAACGTGTAAGAAATCATTCAGAATCTTGTTCACCTTATATGTACGACCAATCCTGGAGTATCCGGCCCCAGCATGGAGCTTGTACCGTGTCAAGCACATTACGAAGCTGGAAAAAGTACAAAGGTAAGCCACTAGACTAGTCCCAGAACTAAGAGGCATGAGTTACGAGGAAAGGCTGCGGGAAATGCACCTTACGACACTGGAAGACAGAAGAGTAAGGGGAGACATGGTCGCAACCTACTAAATCCTCAGTGGAATCGACCGGGTAAACAAGGATAAACTATTCAACACTGGTGGTACACGAGCAATGGGACAGAGATGGAAACTTAGTACACACATGAGCCACAGGGACGTTATAAAGAACTTTTTCAGTGTCAGAGCAGTTAACGAATGGAATGCATTAAGCAGAGATGTGGTGGAGGCTAACTCCATACACAGTTTCAAATGTATATATGATTGAGCCCGGTAGGCTCAGGAATCTGTACACCAGTTGATTGACAGTTGAGAGGCGCGATTAAAGAGCCAAAGCTCAACTTCCGCGAGCACAAATAGGTGAGTACACACACACATACACACACAGACTTAATGAATGAACAAAGCATGTTCCTTGATAACATATATGAATACAACCTCGGTTACATCAAGATCATGCACAATAAGAAACTGGCCCTCCCTCTCAATAAGGGAACTACTGGCCATTAGCAAATCCATGTTGTGAATCATTTATTAATTTATGTTTTTCAAGATGATGACGAATGGTATTTGCAATTATTGATTTAAGTAACTTTCCCACAAAAGACGTTAAGCCTCTTGTATACCAGAACAAACAAAAAAACAAGCAAATGAAATCATTAATGTGACTCCAATACAATACTATACTAGTGAGCTGAAGACTAACTGCTAGTTTGCGGAGACACTCTGCATGCCGGTGATGTGTACCAGGCACTGGGTGGTACGGGGTGGTGGAGAGTGGCAGGTGGAGTAGCCATCGTATGACCGGTCTTGGCTGTCATAGAGGTGGATTTCCAGTGTGATGACATAGAAGGTGAGTGGAAGAGGCAGTTCCACTGCTATGCAGGGGATTCATGTGACAGTAGAGAATTCAGCCTTCTGTAGGCGACTTCTTTCCTGGTTGTATCAGTTTTTCAATTTAAATCGTGTTCTTTGCCTACTTTTTTTGTTTGTTTGACTGCTCTTCTTGTCGAATGTTGCATATTATGGCTGAAGTATATCTGGTGGAATTCTCATGATGTCATTCTCTGTCTTATAAGGCTTCAAACTAGTTCTTGAGGGTTCAAGATGCTGCACAATCCACATCCACCTGTAGTGGATGTGGATGATCCAAGTGCAATACCAACTACGGTTACTGCAGCAAGTTTATCTACATTATTTGGTGTAGAGGTGACGTCTCTAAGAGACTGCAGATGCTGCAGTTGCAGCTGACACATAGAATGATGTCGCAGCTGCTCTTAATACGTTGACCCGTGTTGCTGACGTGGAGAAAGCAGAATCACTGCGGGTGTTAGTTGTTGTTGTTGCAGGATCAGTTGGTTGAAATTGTGTTGCAGGAGCAAATTGGGGAGCAGTAGGCTCTGGAGACGGTTCTGTAAATTAAGTAGAGGTGTTGTTTTTTTTCTTTTTATTGATAAAGTACATTAAATACACATAAAAACAGCTAGGCAAAACAGCACAAGCAGTGATCCATAAAGCACAAACAAACATGAGAACAACAGAGAAAGGAAACATAAAACAGAAAAATAAATAAGCATACAACAGGAAACATGAAAAAGACTCAGAAATGATATGGCACAAAATAAATACAAATCCAGTAACACAAGCCAGCCTGAAGGGCTACACAAGCAGGACTAAAAGCCAAGACAGACAGGAAGTCATAACCGGAACACACAGGAACCCGCAAACACACATACACACAATCAGCCCTAGAAAGAACACAAGCAACAGAACACAAAACATACACAGCACAGCATAACCCCCCCCAAAAAAAATGCACACGGAACACACACACAAGCACACCGCCCAACAGGGCGAAACCGAATACGTAGACAAAACAGACATAGAACCACAGACACGGTCACAAAATCACAGTCATGGAGTATACAATCAAACACATGCACTATCGATACTTGTTCGGAAACTCCTGTGCTGGGAAGCGCAAGCAGTACACCTCCCAGATCAGCTGAACGTCTTCGGACACCGGTCTACCAGGAGACGCACAAGGGCGAGGCATCCAATCAGGTACCCCATAAATAAACCCCTTTAACCTCGGTACCCAAATAGTCGAAGAGCACCACGGGCCCTAACGCACCCTGTCGTCCCAAACGAGGTCCAAAACCCGTGACTGAGGGACCACGCCCCGTTGGCCGCGAGCACAGGGAAGAGGTCCACATTAGGGGGCTTCGCACTAGAATCGGCACTGGGAGGTGCTCCAGGCACCGCACAGGGCTTTGTACTGGCCGGCGCATGAGGCTTCTCACGAGGCTTCACATGGGGCTGCAAACTAGGGGAACCCGCAAAGGACACAGATGAGTCGGGGTCCCCGCCACCGAGCACAAGAGCAGAGGCACCTTGGCACACATCCTTCCGTAAGACCACGACGAGGTCCGGTTCGGCAGGAGCAACCTCCCACCGTAAGGAGTCATCAGCAGTAGGCACAGGGGGCGACACCGGACGCAGCACAGAGCCCCCCCCCCCCCCCCCCCCCACAGCACCGCCAACCTCGACAGGAGACGCCAGATCAACGTACTCTTCCATCTCCACCCAAGGCACCCCACGAAGGGGAGACACACTCAGGACTCGCCTTGAGTGCTTGGAGACGGGCTGCTGGTCATCCGAGCACCCCCATCATCTCGTAACACAGCAGAACTCTCTGACGGACGCGCCTTCAAGGCCCGGCCCCTGAGAACCGCAGCCTCCACGGCCGGGGGCAACGGACCACATACAGCAGGAGACTTCTCGCTGCGGAGATCCAACGGGAACAGGAGACGCCGCATGCAGGGACGGAGCAGGCCTGGGCGGCCGAGACGGGGCGAGCTGGGGCGACAGGGGCAGGGACGTCGGAGGTGGGGAAGCCGGCGATGGGGGCTAGGCTGCCCCAAACCCCACGTCAACATCCACTCCACCACCCAACACCGGGGTAGAAACCAGCAGGGAATCAACACACAGTCCAGCACGTGGAGACAGGTCCGGGGCCGACAGCGGGGGAAAATCCTCCTCCTGGAAGAGGTTAACGGGGTGACCCAGGTACTCATCACACCCCGCAGCCAGGTGACCTGGTAGGCCACACCTGAAACAAGTCCGAGGTTGTCCTGCCTGAAAAACACGAATCGGGAACCCCAACAGCATGATGGAGGATGGTACAGGATTCCGGAGGCGCATGGCGAGAGTGTGGGTCCCACACGGGACCCCCTTCCGTCTCCCAGTAGGAACGGCATTCATCCTCACATGTAGGACCCGCCCAAACCGGGCAAAGTACCGACGTAGGAGATCCTTGTGGAACTCAAAAGGCATCCCGTGCACTGGTCGAACGGGTTCGATCCCAGGCGCCGCTGAGAAACAATGGGCAGAGTTTCTTTCATCCTATGCCCCTGTTACCTTGCAGTAAAATAGGTACCTGGGTGTTAGTCAGCTGTCACGGGCTGCTTCCTGGGGGTGGAGGCCTGGTCGAGGACCGGGCCGCGGGTACACTGATGCCCCGAAATCATCTCAAGATAACCTCAAGAAAACTGCCACATACGTCGTGGGTCCACAACGATCCGAGAGGGTCACCGACCCACCATCTCCAGGAAGATCGAATGAGCGCCCATCATAGCGCGTGACGAGACCTTGAAAAATCGCCGGGGAGCTGAACTTGACAATTGCCCGCTGTCCGGCAAGCAGCTGCACACCACATACAGACCCCACTGGGACATGTAGCATATCAATCATTACCACCTCCACAGCGTGGTAGGAACAATCCCAGAGAACTCCAGGCCAATGGAGGTCTGCCTGGTAACAGGGGGCACAGGACCTCCCTCCCTCCCATGATTGCAGACCGTCACGGTCCCAAGGGCCCCTCAGCAAAAACATGGGACACAAGCCACGTCAGCAGCGACATCCAGGTCCTCACTCCTCGCCGGGTCGAGAACAACTGCAGTGGCCTGACAGAACAACCGTACCCCACAACAGCTGGGGCAGTTCTCCTGGTAGTAAAGGTGATGTTGTTGCTGTTGCAGGATCATCAGGTGCTGGAGCCAATGTTGCAGGAAGCACGTCACCTAGTACAATGACGGTTGACAGTCCATTTGCAGACAGTAGGCTGTTGATCGTCTTTGCAATCTTGCTGTGGTTTGATCCGACAATCCTTCCCGTTTGGTTAAATAGTTCAGTAGTCGTACTGTAATCATTCACAAGCCGTGACTGGTGAAGGTTGTGGCTGGGTTGGTGGTGGAGGCGGACCCTGGATGTGGCTTCACCGAGAATTAGGCTGTTGGACAGTGGCGCAACTGCCTTGTAAGACTTGATTGGTTGTGAGACGTCGCTGGAGGACTGGTAGTTGAAGCCTGACGGGCAACAGACATTTTATTCATCTCTTCCTGCTTCTGGACTCTTTGGTCTCTTCCTGCTTCTGGACTCTTTGGTCTCTTCCTGCTTCTGGACTCTTTGGTCTCTTCCTGCTTCTGGACTCTTTGGTCTCTTCCTGCTTCTGGACTCTTAGGTCTCTTCCTGTTTCTGGACTCCTTGGTCTCTTTCTGCTTCTGGACTCTTTGGTCTCTTCCTGCTTCTGGACTCTTTGGTCTCTTCCTGCTTCTGGACTCTTTGGTCTCTTCCTGCTTCTGGACTCTTTGGTCTCTTCCTGCTTCTGGGTTCTTTGGTCTCTTCCTGCTTCTGGACTCTTTGGTCTCTTCCTGCTTCTGGACTCTTTGGTCTCTTCCTGCTTCTGGACTCTTAGGTCTCTTCCTGTTTCTGGACTCCTTGGTCTCTTTCTGCTTCTGGACTCTTTGGTCTCTTCCTGCTTCTGGACTCTTTGGTCTCTTCCTGCTTCTGGACTTTTTGGTCTCTTCCTGCTTCTGGACTCTTTGGTCTCTTCCTGCTTCTGGGTTCTTTGGTCTCTTCCTGCTTCTGGACACTTTGGTCTCTTCCTGCTTCTGGACTCTTTGATCTCTTCCTGCTTCTGGACTCTTTAGTCTCTTCCTGCTTCTGGACTCTTTGGTCTCTTCCTGCTTCTGGACTGTTACGACCCTGGGTTCTTCAGTGGAAACCAGAGGTCAAAATTGAGTTATTAAACTTTCCTATGGTATAGTTGAACGCATCACGAGCTGAAATTGTTTGTATCTTCCCTGCCAGACGTAAGACTATTCTTGTTTCTCAAAGAGCATTTAAAAACTGAGCTGGGGGTTGATTATTAAATAATAACATAGGCACCAACTATGTTTACTAATACTTTAATCATTTGTAAAGTAACAATACGTTGCATAGGGGAAGATTTTTAATGTGCTTAGCTGCATGATCAATTAGGCTCCTTCCGGCACCACCACATGCGGGAGGCCTAAGCTGGTCGCTGGGAGCGTTCTTCTTCTGGCTGGCGTTCGTGGGGACGAGACCTACTCTGTGGCTGCACCCCTTCTCTCCTCCCTTCTCCTCTTACTTATTTCCCTTATCTTGAGGTTATCTTGAGATGATTTCGGGGCTTTTAGTGTCCCCGCGGCCCGGTCCTCGACCAGGCCTCCACCCCCAGGAAGCAGCCCGTGACAGCTGACTAACACCCAGGTACCTATTTTACTGCTAGGTAACAGGGGCATAGGGTGAAAGAAACTCTGCCTATTGTTTCTCGCCGGCGCCTGGGATCGAACCCAGGACCACAGGATCACAAGTCCCGCGTGCTGTCCGCTCGGCCGACCGGCTCCCCCTTACCTTAAGTTCCTGTACCATTAAGTTAAGTACGGTGTTTCAAGTGTGCCTACTCTGGTAGTAACGATTGGTGAGACATTGGGGTAGTATTTGCCAGTGTTTTGGGTACCCCTAAGTGTTGTGTTTTGTATTAGGGTACCACGTGGTCTCACTACCCTAAGCTGCATCCAGCTTCAGTGCTTATCCAGTAGAACTTTACCCTAGCTTGTGTTCTGTGTAAACCTTGTATCCTGCCTAAGTGGACCAAGGCTTTTAACGTAAGATAGTGTGATAAAGTTATTATTATTATTGTTATTGATGTGAGTGTATATGGGGGGTTGTTAAGGGGTTAATAAATAAGTAAATTAGAACAGAGTATCCCTTCTTCCTGTGTGGGAGTGCATTGATCAACCCTTAGACTGACATAGTCTAGTAGCAAGTTATTATTACTGTGGATAGTTTACTTTGGGGGCCGGGCCTTTTAGCTCTCCCATATTTGATAACTCTGATTTCTAACTACCCTTACCCCTTAATAGTACCAGTTTCCCCATAGCAAGCCCACCATTTTATATAACATGGACTCTTTGGTCTCTTCCTGCTTCTGGACTCTTTAGTCTCTTCCTGCTTCTGGACTCTTTGGTCTCTTCCAGCTTCTGGACTCTTTGGTCTCTTCCTGCTTTTGGACTCTTTGGTTTAAACATTAGGGTTTTCATTATCGAGAATTTGAAACCTCAACGGATTGTCGAGGTTTCCCTAAGACCCAGATCTTCCTGTCTGATTAGACAGTCAGGGGAAATGATGATGTGTTCCAGCAGAGATATGCATGGTTTGTGGAGTGCATTTCAGTCCCCGTAGTAATGGTCGAGGGAGCAGACGCTACACTTCCCTGCAGGCAGTGTACACTTCCAGGTGTACTGGTAATATTTGCAGCCATGTCGATGTGGATGAACCTCTCTCCTTCGTTACTTGCCTTAGTGGCGTGAATATAATAAAGAATCTGAATCAGTTGTCTTCAACAAGGGTCCCTTCATCAGCAGAGTTGAAGGTGAGTTTCACTGTTGATCGCTAGCTTCATTCTCAGTTTTTTTCCTGCAACCCCAGTTAGTGCAGTTTTGTGTGCCGATGCTATCGATGATGTCGACTATAGGTTGGTCAGTAATCCAGATGCTTATATGCCGACCAAAAACAGCCGTCACTACCAAGTATCGTCGAGGTGGAAGAGAGTGCCTCTGAAGAGCATTATCACTAGAGTATAAGGGTAGGGCTCCATTGCCGTTTTCTTTTATGTCAACCGGTGCAACACCAGTGATGCTACCAAGAGTATGAAATATCTTCGTCCAGGTAATGGTCTGGGTCCTCGGAAATGCACCATAATCTTGTAAAGCATGGTACCTGTTGACATGTACCATAAGCGAGAGCTAAAGACTTAGCAGTTCAACTGGTATACTCACAATGGCCCTCAGTACCAATGAAATAATGCTCCTCACACTCTGTAAGGCTCGCCGGCTCGCTTGAAACTGCATCTCTCCCAAGTTGTTTTACGTTCAGCTACTCAAAACAAAAAGTTCCAAACAGCATGGGCTACAGCCCGTCCTCCAAACAAAGACCCAAAAGTGATTCCATGCACCGGCCAAACCCCCAGTTAATGAATGAAAAACGGTTTACACACGACTAACAACTGCTGACGTTCGAACACTTCCGGAACAAGTGCTTCACTGACGAATTTTGTTCAAACAACAACGCTGTAAATGCTTCACCCACGTAGTACAAATACACATAATTGCCAACAGAACCTAAACCCTTAACCTAACCTAACCTATGCCTATATATGCACAATATGCTAATATACTATAATGTTAATTTATATTTGAGTAGATTCCCGTTTTTAATGAACAGCATGTAAAAATTAATGAATGCGTTTGTGGGGTCGACCGCTGGATGTAATGGACTAGAGGCGAGGAGGGGTTGTGGGCTATGGTGAGCCTGTCGTACTCACCTGGCACAGGAGCGGGGCTATTACTGATCTTTCCCAGTGAGCGGCAGCAGCAAATGCAGTCCGTCCTCATCAACAATGAATTTTGTTCGAACTATAATGCTGTAAATGCTTCACCCACATATTACAAATACAAATAATCGCCAACAGAACCTAAAAACCTATCTTAACCTAACTAATACCTAAAGTTGCACAGTATGCTAAAATATAACCATAATAATTTATATTTGAGAAAATTCCTGTTTTGAATGGACAGCATGTTAAAATTGGCAAATGCGTCTTTGGGGTCTACCACTGGATGGAATGGTCTTGGTCTGTGGAAAGGTTGATTTATGAGCTCAGTGGGGAGGTGGCAGATACCACCAAGTAGAATATCTGAGGAGGGTTTCCAGGCAACACTAATTCATATATGTTTTTGTGTTTACATTTCTTGTTAGGAAAGTATTATTCAGGTTTTGGATGACTGCAGAACTCTGTACACCTACTGAGAGGCAAAAGAGCAAGACAACGAGCAAGGAAATATACGACACACCTTAATTAAGGACCACCAGGGATCCATATCCATTTCAGTGGTGGATAAAATCCAACTAGACTGTTGTGACTCATTTATTTATGACATGCAGTGCATGTGAGAGCGTGTATGTCCCATGCAATGATTGAAGGTGAGAGTTTTTGGTGTATTCTTTTATGCATCAATATCAAGCTGTAGTCGGACACCCAGTTAAGTCCATTGTGACTGTTAGGCAAAGTGCCAGAAGTGTTGGTTGAGGATAGTCGGAAGATGAGGTAGAGGCCCAGTGACGTGTTGATGGTCATCATTATTAGTATTATATTTCGGTGTACTGTTGTAATCTTGTGAACTCTTATATTGAATGTCTTTAAGGATAACCACCTTCCAAGAGTGTAGAAATACCGAGAACATTGTTATTATGTATGTATTAACCATACATTTTGTTCTTGTAGCTACTGAATATATACGTTCTTGCACTTATTAACTTATCCATCCATGATCACTATATTTAGGGAGTGGAAGCTGCATCCCAGAGTTAACTCTGAAGACATATTGGTGATGGATGTTTTCAGTGAGAGCTGCTCTAATTGCAGGGAAGATGTTTATATAAATTAGTTCATTTAACACTATTCTGGTGATAAGATTCAGGTAGAGAGTCGAAGGGTAACATTGAGGTACCATCCACATTTCGTTTTATTATATTTTTGTTAATTAGATGTTACAGTTCTTTTAGACTAAGATGATTCACTCCTTGCCTCTGCGGATCTGATAATTCTTGAGAAAAAATTCAGATTTCTGGCTAGTTACATTAATTTTAAGATAAAATCGAGTTGGGAAATAATAAATTGAGAGTGGGTGGTGGGTCATCAGAGAGAATATAACTGAGAGAGGACTTCCTTACGGGTTATGCAGTAGATGTGGTATATGCCAACAGGTTCGTGTTGATGTTAATTCAACATGGCCACATGCTACAAAACACTAAACGTAGTTAAGTGAATTATTATAGTGCCATTGGCATCACAGAGGTGTCAGTTGGGGGTATTGCTTTTGTGTTTCTTTTTATTATTTTCTGCGGAGGGGGACCGGTGGAGACAAAGGTGTCTGGAGCCCCACAAGTTGAAAGAGACTTGTGTGATCATATATCAATTTGGTTGATGCTGGATATCCGCAGTGATCATCTTGTTTATATGACAATGATAACACAATGTTGCTCTTTTCTCAAGTCATTATGGTTAGATGCCAATTAGTGAAGCAAGATACCATAAACTATAATAATATTTATCATGCGTAACCTCGTGTTGTTCATGCCTTAAGCTTGCATGGTAAGATAATGAATGGTGGTGTTCAGAGTATCTGTGAAGGTCATTGTTAACTGATGACGACAACGATGTTCCTCATGCCTCCATCAGCCATTCCCAAATATCATCAGTTACATACCATTTATGGTTATATTGGTTGAATGGTGATGTCAGCAATGTTTATCTTGCCTCGAGCTAGTGTTACCAACATTTTATTGCCAAGGTTTATGGTGTATGAAGCTTATAAAGGTTATATTGGTTAACTGACGATGGCAAGACTGGAGCTGTCGGTTCACCCTTGTAAAGTCAGCTATTGTTGGTTGGTCAGCTCTTGCTACATCCTGCATAATGCTCTTCTTATGTATATAATAATAATAATAATAATAATAATGTTAATATTTAAAATAATAATAATAATAATGTTAATATTTAAAATTATAATAATAATGTTACTATTTAAAATAATAATAATAATAATAATGTTAATATTTAAATTAATAATAATAATAATAATAATAATAATAATGTTAATATTTAAAATAATAATAATAATATTTATTAAGGGAAAATCACATACATACAAAATGGTATACGAGAAGAATGTTGGATCTCTAGGTAGGACAAATATATACTATGCCTCAAGCCACTAATTCACTCAGCGTTTCGGGCATGACAATAGCATCACTGTCGCTCTCGTCACAAGTAATACATTGTCAAATAAGAACTGGTTGGATGTCGGATATTTTAATGGTCTATTCTTAAAAAAATTATCACGATCTTCCCCTCTTAAATTTAGGGTGAAAACAATTTTACAAAATATTTAGAGTCGGAACGTCACTATTACATAAAAAATCAACTAGAACAGCTTATTACAATAATTTACAGAAAGTATTGGAATAATGATGGTTTATGCATAATAACAATTGTGGTATCTGTTGACAGGCAGGACAGCCCTTCACGGGGCAGCCGAAGGTGGTCACGACAACACTGTGAAGGTCCTCCTCGACGCTGGAGCAGACATCAACGCTAAAGATAAATATGGTAAAAGTTACACATATGCATTCCAACATTATATAGCAATGCAACATAGCACACTGCACGTATCATGTGACAAAATTCAATATTTATATTTTATAATCAGTACCATTAGAGATAATGTCTGCTAGTCTGTTGAAAGTCAGGGATCCCACAGATGGGGCTAGCCTTACCCACATTGAAAGAGGGAATGGTCTGGGGAACGGGATGAACATAGGCTGGTCGGTGTCACCAAAATTTAAAAGGGAAAAACGTGCCAGTGCCCATTCACACCCCATCATGATTTTTGGCTCTGTCAGCTAATTATGCAGCTAAATATTTTCAAAACAAAATTTTCAAATCATTATTTTCATATGGTAATATGCAGCATTATTCACTGATTTCGGGAAAATTAACAGAAACTTTTTGCTGCCAATAATTTGGCCGTACTCCCATAAAACAGACGATCTTTACGCAATATCAAAGGTTTCGAGCAACGGCTTTCTAACAGACTCAGGGGGAACTATTAGTTTTTTAGTATTTCACACAACAGCGCTCCTCTTACTGCTGACCACCCACACAAAGACAATTATATATTTTAGAGGAGAAAGAGACAGACAGACAGAGAAAGAGAGATAAAAACAGATAAAGACAGATACAGAGAAGACAGAGACAAACAGAAACTCAGACACACAGCTAGAGATATACGGGCAGAAACAGACTCTCTCTCTGCCTGTTCTCTGTCTATGACAGAGAAAGAGAAAGAGAGGGGCAGAAACAAAGACAGAAGCAGAGACATAGACAGTACAGAGATGGACGGATATAGGTGGATGGATAGGTGAATGAATAAATGCATTGATAGATAAATGGATAGACAGATAAGTAGATGGATGAGGGGATAAATGCATTGATAGGTAGATGGATGGATACACGAAAAGATAGATGAACAGATAGATGTAAAGCAGTTGGATGGGTAGGAAGATGGTTAGGTGCATATTTAGATAGATGACTAAATATATAAATATATGGATAAATAGATTAATAGATAGGTGGATCGAAAGCTAGATGGATAGATATATAAAAGGCTAGATGGATATATAGATTGAATGATAGATGGCTGCACAAAGGGTGGATTTAAAGATAGATTTAGATATATATGGATTGATGGACAAAAAGATTTATTGAGGGAGTGATGAATAGACATATATAGATACGTGGATAGATGAATGGGTGGAAGGATGGATAGATTAATGGACAGGTAGATAGACGGATTCATAGATCGATAACAAGATGATTTTATGGATGGCAAGATGGGGAGATGATCGATAAATGACTGGGTTGATTTTTAAATATATAGATGGATAGATAGTTGCTAAGATTGTTGGATAGATTGACCAACATATAGATGTAGAGAAAGATGGATAGCTAGACAGAGAGACAGACAGATGAATTGATAGACAAATAGAGATAAATAGCGGGATATATGGATGGACAGATGAGAGACACACACAGAGAGACCCGGGCAACGCCGGGTTATCCCTCAATTACATGCTATAGGAGAGAACCTTCGTCTGTTAAAATATAGAGGCCACACGGTTAGGGCTAGACTCACGCAATTTGGCAGAGGGGATGGTCTGGGGAACGGGATGAACATAGGCTAGATAAAGTCTCAAGACTTAAAAAGGAACAGTGTGCCAGTGCCACATTCAGACCCTTCCACGACGATTTTTGGCCGTGTCGGACAGCTACACAGCTACGTATTTTCAAAACTTTAAAGAAAAGCATTTAGGTAATATGGGCCATTTTTCACTGATCTTAGGAAAATTAACAGAAATTTCTTGTTGTCAATCATTTTTCCAGTGCCTCAAAGGTTTCTCCTCTCCTCCGTGCTTTATCAGAGTAAGGGGTAACTATTCTTTTTGTAGTTCACACCACTGAACAACTCGCACTGCTGACCACCACACATAGACAATTATTTTGTTTATCAGAGAGACACAGACAGACAGATAGAAATACAGGCTGACAGACAGACATATATAAGTAAAGACATAAAGAGAAAGACAGAAATAGGGACCAAGAAAGAGAGAGACTGACAGACACAGCTAAAGATAGAGATAGAGAGGTAGACAAAGACGGACAGCAGATAGATGGATTGATAGCTGGATGGATTGGTGGATGGGTAGATGGATAGATTGATAGATGAATACACTGATGAGTAGGTGGATAGGTAGATGAATGGATATATGGGTAGACAGATGAGTAGATAAATGGATGGATAGGCAGATAGTTGGATTGACAAATAGATCGATGGAAAGATTATTGGATGGAGAGATGAATAGAAAGATGAGTGGGGGCATGGATAGATAGATGCACAAATAGATTGGTAGAAAGCTAGTTGGATTGCACGCAATATGGATAAGTGGATAGAAAGGTATGTAGATAAAAATGAATACATGCATTGACAGACAGAGATATAGATGGTTAGAATGGTAGGTAAATAGATGGAAACAAAACGAGATGGATAGATAAATTGATAGATGACTACACTGACGGATGGACACAAATTACATTTATGGAAAGATGGATTGATGGAAAGAGAGATGGACATTCAAAGTGTGAATGGATAGATGGAAAACTTACGATTTTATGTGTAGATGAATGGATAAATGTGTAGATGAATTGATAGATGTATATCTATATAGATAGATAGATAGATAGTTAAATGGATAGACGGATGGATAGAGGGACAGATTGTTAGATAGATAGGGGTAGAGTTAAATAGACAGATGAGTGGGTAGATGGATTAATGGACGTGTGGATAGAATAAAAAGATTGATAGATGGATAAATAGGTGATTATATGGATGGCGAGATGTGTTGATGGAAGGATAAATGGAAAGATTCTTTATTAGATGGATGGATATAAAATTGAAGAGATAGATTGATAAATAGTTTGGCAGACAGACTGATTAATTAGGCGAGATAGATGGATATATTGATAGATATACCGAGATTGATGGACTGATAGATGGAAAGATTGCTGGATGGATTGATAGCAGGAGTAGATGGATAAATGGATGGATTGGTACCTGGTGGAGTAGATTGAAAGATGTACAGATGAATGGATATATATATATATATATATATATATATATATATATATATATATATATATATATATATATATATATATATATATATATATATATATATTAGTATATATATTAGTATATATATATTTTGGTAGCAGTCTTTCCTGTAGACATATATTATTAAATATGACCGAAAAAGTAAGATTAATAATTCTAACACGAATTTTCTCGATCTTTCGTACGTTAAAGTTAATAGAAACATTATCCCTACAGACAAAAATCAGAAGATACAACTGACGATTTACTATAAAACCAGAAAAACGGCTAGCCTACTCATGAGAAACTCTCCAGACACAAAGCAGAACGCTTTAAAAGAGACCAACGTCGTCTATGCCTTCAAATGCCCTCTTGGGGACTGTAAGCTCCAAAAAACCCAGTATATAGGCAAGACAACAACATCTCTTTCTAGGCGATTAACGATGCATAAGCAACAGGGCTCCATTAAGGAACATATAATCTCTTCCCACAACCAAACCATCGCCAGAGAAATCCTAGTAAACAACACAGAAATCATCGATAGATACAGCGATAGCAGGCGGCTTGACGTCTGCGAGGCACTACACATTAAGAAGTCAACACCAGCAATCAACAGCCAATTAATGCACAACTATATTCTACCCACCTCAAGACTCCGCTCCAATATAGAAGCATCAAGAAATATGGACCAATAGGCTTTCTACAATCACTTCCATTCAATACCCATTGTTTCGTGTTCTGTCTTGTGTTTATGAATTTAATACCCTATTAATACCACCTCACCCCATCCACCTCACTCAAATGTAGATATAAACAAATCGAAGATGTGTAAGTTCTATTCAGTTGTGTATGTGTAAACTAAAGTCTTTGAAAATGTAATAAGTTTTACGAAACGCGCTCAAGTGTCGCGTCAGACTAGAAATAAAAATGAATTTTGGAGAATTGATTTTTGAATTACCACCAACAGTGAAAAGAAACGTACGGAAGATCGAGAAAATTCGTGTTAGAATTATTAATCTTACTTTTTCGGTCATATTTAATAATATATATATATATATATATATATATATATATATATATATATATATATATATATATATATATATATATATATATATATATATATATATATATATATATATATATATATATATATATATATATATATATATATATATATATATATATATATATATATATATATATATATATATATATATATATATATATATATATACTGGTGTATACTGGCAGCAGGTTTTCTTTCAAACATGTTTCATTGAATATGACCGCATATTCTGTATTTATTATTTTCTGGTTTAGGGCTTCTATCCCTCTAACTATTTTCTTAGCATCAGGGCTTAATTGAAATAGGAGTTCTCCAAAACTCATTTTCGTACTTTTAAGGTGAAGAAAAGAAGTGATTTACTATAGAGTGTATTACACTTATTTGTATAATTTGCACGACGTTTCGAACCTCCATGGTTCATTCTCAAGTGAACAGATCTTACAATACTAGTTGATTTTATACCCGCATTAGGTCAGGTGATAATACAATGAAGGTGAAAACATGGGGGGATACATAAGGGATAAACATAGGGGCTGCAGAAGGCTTATTGGCCCATACGAGGCATCTCCTATCTAAACACAAAGATTAATCCAGTGTAATTGGCCTGTTATGTTGGACATTGTCTTCTGTGTTGGCATCGATATGTTCTTGTCTTGTCCTTACTCTCATGGTGGGTAGAGTAAATAGTTCCGTGATTTGGGTGTTCATGGTAGGTCGCTCTATTCTTATGTGAATTGCCTCAAGAATTTGTAATCTTCTTGAATCTTGGGTTTTGTCTATTATGCAAGTATTCTTGTTCAACATTTCTCTTGTTAGAGTAATGTCATGGGCTTGTCTCATGTGATTCCTAGGGGCACCAGATTGAAGATGGCATGTCAAACGCCTCGTTAGCTTGGTCGACGTCATACCTATGTACTTACATTGAAGGTTACATCCTTCGTGGGGGCAAGTGTACATGTATACAACGCTTGACTGCTGTAGAGGGTTCTCCGTCGGCTTCGGGCTGTTTTTGATAAGGAGTTCGGAAGTCTTCTTGGTTTTGTAGAATATTATCAGGTTTATGTTTTGGTTAGGAGTAGTGCTTTTTACTCCTTTACGGATTATTTCTTTCATTATTCTTTCCTCTTTTATATGTTCACTGTGCATGGTTGATTTGTAATATAATTTTATTGGGGGTGTTGTGGTTTCTGTTCTAGGTTCTGAATTATACCAACGGTCAAAGTGTCTTCTTATAGCAGCGTTTATTTCCGCGTTGCTATATCCGTTGTTCACCAATACCTGAGTTACTCTTTCAAACTCTCTACTCACGTTGCTCCATTCAGAGCAGTGGGTAAGCGCTCGACGAATATAAGCATTGAGAACACTGGCTTTGTATCTTTGGGGGCACTCACTTCTACCGTTCAGGCATAATCCTATGTTGGTGGGCTTGGTATATACGTTGGTGCTTAAAGAGGTTCCTGTTTTTGTTATTAGTACATCCAAGAATGGCAGACTGTTATTTTCACTATTTTCATGTGTAAATCGGAGTACTGACTCTCTCTCTAGGTGTCTTTTTAGGTCAATTAGTTCATCTGAGTCTTTTACTATTACGAATATGTCATCTACATAACGGCAGTATACAGTTGGTTTTTGTCTGCTACTGAAGACCCTATCTTCGATGGTTCCCATATAAAAATTAGCAAATAAAACTCCTAAGGGGGAGCCCATTGCTACTCCGTCTATTTGTAAATACATGTCTCCTTGTGGACTGATGAAAGGGGCTTCCTTTGTACATGCTTCGAGAAGACTTTTCAAGTGTGGCTCAGGTATGTCTAATTTGGGGTTGCTCTCGTCTCTGTATACTCTGTCCAGTATCATTCCTATGGTTGTGTCGACTGGGACGTTGGTAAAAAGGGATTCAACGTCCAGGGAAGCGATGATTCCATCGGGCTGGGTAGATTTGATCAATTCTAGGAAATCTGCTGATGATTGTAGACTAAACTTACTTTTAAACTTACTGTTAAACAAATGGACCCAGTACGACATCCCTATCCAACTCAAGCAAACCATCAACAGTGAACTATTTAACCTGAAACAACAACATAAAACTCTCGTAGAAACAAAGACACTCCGTAAGTTAACATCCCTAAACGGTGGACAGCTAAAAATCCCTCGTCCTAAAGATGGCTACTTTAACCTGACTTCTTATGATCTTACCCAGGACCAACGAGACCTCTTAAATCTTGGTCTAAATTGTCAATTCTTATCTAAACCAAAGATGCATCAAAAACGCCTGGAAATCGAAATGCTTCTGGACGATATCCATAAGCTAGAAGACAACAAAAAAGTCATCACCACTGACACACTTCAAGCTGAACTACTTGCAGAAGCAGGGAAAAAACGAGGAACATATTCATCTACAATCTTAACCCCACGACTCAAAGAAGCAGCGAAACAACTAAAAAATCTGAAAGACGTAACAATAAGAAAAGCCGACAAAACAGCAGCATATGTATTGATTCCTACCCATGAATACATGAACAAAATTAGCGACATCCTAAGTGACGACTCCAAATTTCAACGAATCACGAGGAACCCCGTAGAAGACCTTAAGCGGAAAGTAAACAAAACAATTACAGCAATCAACGCAAAGAAAGGTAGTGTGCATTTCAATAAACTTCAAGGCGACTATGGCTTAGGATATGCCTACTGCAATGTTAAGACGCATAAACCAGGTAACCCACTACGCCCTATAATCAGCCAAATACCAACCCCAACTTATCACCTGGCAAAGAAACTTAATGAACTCCTAACTCCATACACTCCAAGTATGTTTAGTCTACAATCATCAGCAGATTTCCTAGAATTGATCAAATCTACCCAGCCCGATGGAATCATCGCTTCCCTGGACGTTGAATCCCTTTTTACCAACGTCCCAGTCGACACAACCATAGGAATGATACTGGACAGAGTATACAGAGACGAGAGCACCCCAAATTAGACATACCTGAGCCACACTTGAAAAGTCTTCTCGAAGCATGTACAAAGGAAGCCCCTTTCATCAGTCCACAAGGAGACATGTATTTACAAATAGACGGAGTAGCAATGGGCTCCCCCTTAGGAGTTTTATTTGCTAATTTTTATATGGGAACCATCGAAGATAGGGTCTTCAGTAGCAGACAAAAACCAACTGTATACTGCCGTTATGTAGATGACATATTCGTAATAGTAAAAGACTCAGATGAACTAATTGACCTAAAAAGACACCTAGAGAGAGAGTCAGTACTCCGATTTACACATGAAAATAGTGAAAATAACAGTCTGCCATTCTTGGATGTACTAATAACAAAAACAGGAACCTCTTTAAGCACCAACGTATATACCAAGCCCACCAACATAGGATTATGCCTGAACGGTAGAAGTTAGTGCCCCCAAAGATACAAAGCCAGTGTTCTCAATGCTTATATTCGTCGAGCGCTTACCCACTGCTCTGAATGGAGCAACGTGAGTAGAGAGTTTGAAAGAGTAACTCAGGTATTGGTGAACAACGGATATAGCAACGCGGAAATAAACGCTCCTATAAGAAGACACTTGGACCGTTGGTATAATTCAGAACCTAGAACAGAAACCACAACACCCCCAATAAAATTATATTACAAATCAACCATGCACAGTGAACATATAAAAGAGGAAAGAATAATGAAAGAAATAATCCGTAAAGGAGTAAAAAGCACTACTCCTAACCAAAACATAAACCTGATAATATTCTACAAAACCAAGAAGACTTCCGAACTCCTTATCAAAAACAGCCAGAAGCCGACGGAGAACCCTCTACAGCAGTCAAGCGTTGTATACATGTACACTTGCCCCCACGAAGGATGTAACCTTCAATGTAAGTACATAGGTATGACGTCGACCAAGCTGACGAGGCGTTTGACATGCCATCTTCAATCTGGTGCCCCTAGGAATCACATGAGACAAGCCCATGACATTACTCTAACAAGAGAAATGTTGAACAAGAATACTTGCATAATAGACAAAACCCAAGATTCAAGAAGATTACAAATTCTTGAGGCAATTCACATAAGAATAGAGCGACCTACCATAAACACCCAAATCACGGAACTATTTACTCTACCCACCATGAGAGTAAGGACAAGACAAGAACATATCGATGCCAACACAGAAGACAATGTCCAACATAACAGGCCAATTACACTGGATTAATCTTTGTGTTTAGATAGGAGATGCCTCGTATGGGCCAATAAGCCTTCTGCAGCCCCTATGTTTATCCCTTATGTATCCCCCCATGTTTTCACCTTCATTGTATTATCACCTGACCTAATGCGGGTATAAAATCAACTAGTATTGTAAGATCTGTTCACTTGAGAATGAACCATGGAGGTTCGAAACGTCGTGCAAATTATACAAATAAGTGTAATACACTCTATAGTAAATCACTTCTTTTCTTCACCTTAAAAGTACGAAAATGAGTTTTGGAGAACTCCTATTTCAATTAAGCCCTGATGCTAAGAAAATAGTTAGAGGGATAGAAGCCCTAAACCAGAAAATAATAAATACAGAATATGCGGTCATATTCAATGAAACATCTATATATATACATATATATATATATATATATATATATATATATATATATATATATATATATATACATATATATATATATATATATATATATATATATATATATATATATATATATATATATATATATATATATATATATATATATATATATATATATAAATATATATTAATGGAAAGATATATAGAGATTGGTGGATAGATAGATCAATATGACGGTTTGGAGACAGACAGATAGACCCAGGCAACATCGGGTATTCTCTTGTTACAATATGGCATAAAAGCTGCCAAACTCCCCAGGGTATCTAAGAATCAATACATGTTCAGTATTTATTGTGACATTATTCACAAGAAACATGAATTAAATTTAAAATGTTATTGTAAGTGTTGGTCGTTGGAGGCCACGCGGTTGGGACCAACCTAGCCGAGAGGGAATGGTTTGGTGTACAGGATGAACACTGGATTATCGGGGTCGCCAGAATTCAAAAGGTAACAGCATGCCTCGGTCACATTTTCAACCCGACACAGGCTTTTGGTACTGTATTCCATCTACGAAGCAAAATAATTTATAAACAAACGCTCAAAGTATTTTTTTCTTATAGTAATATCAAGCATTATTTACTGATCTCGGTAAAATTAACAGACATTTCCTTTCGTCAAAAATTTTCCACATACTACATAAAACAGACGATTCTTCCACAGCTTTAAAGGTTTCTCAAGCCAAAAGTTCCTTATCAGAGCAAGGGGTACCCATTTGCCTTTTAGTATTTAACACCCTTAAGTTCCTCTCACAGGTGATCACCCACACATTAGAAAATAATTTTTGTATAAGAGAAAGATATCAATACAGAGAGAGAGGTAGACAGACAGAGAAAGAGAGATGCAGAGACAGAAAGACAAACAGAGAGACAGAGAACAGATAAATGTGTGCATTAAGAATGGATATATCTATCCATCTATGGATAAATAGACTTAGGGACATATCTATTGATAGATAGCTGTAGGCATAGATAAATATACGTATGAGTAGATGGATGGATTGATGGATAAATAGATAGATTGATGGATGGATGAATAGATAGATGGATGGATTGATGGTTAGACAGATAGATGCATACAAAGATGAGTAGATGGATGGATAAATAGGGAGATGGTTAGATTTATTTATATACAGGCGGGTGAAAAGGTGGATAGATAGATAGAATAATGCACAAATTGACAAGGTCCGTGATGAGGATTCGAACCTGCGTCCGAGAGCATCCCAGACGCTGCCTTTATTGACTGAGCTACGACATGGAAGAGAATTGAAACCAGAAGTTCTACTGAACTTCTGGTTTCTGTGATTTCTGTGTGTAATGAAGTAAGGGCGAAGAGGTAGAACGGTCTATTGACATAGCTCGAGTGCATGGGGGAGTTGTGTAAAACCCTGGATTGTGTCTCGGAGAGGCTTCAGGATCCAAGTAGGTTCAGTAGAACTTCTGGTTTCATTTCTCTTCCATGTCGTAGCTCAGTCGATAAAGGCAGCATCTGGGTTGCTCTCGGACGCAGGTTCGAGTCCTCGTCACGGCCCTTGTGGATTTGTTCATTTGATGCATCACGTTATTGTGGTATCTGTGTGTAATAGAATGATGCATACATGAATGGATAGATAGGTATACATAGATATAGATGGATTATTATCCACCTGGAAAATTAAACAAATATTCAAAACGTTTTTGTGTTTGACCACTTTAGTAAGGAAACACAGACATTATGTGTTTTTGTGATTATTCCTGTATTAATATACATATACATGGATATGATATATGATTGGTTGGATAGGTAGATGGATGGTTTTGATAAATAGGGAATTGATAAATAATAGATATATGGATAAGGAGATGAGTAAGTGTTTGAATTGATGGATGGAGAGATAGACAGATAGATATATGGATTGATGCATAGATAAATTAATTGACGCACAGATAAATTAATTGATGCACAGATAAATTAATTGATGTATAGTTTGATGAATATATGGGTGAAAAAATGGATGTGTAGATGGATCGGTAGATGGATAAAAGGACGGATAGATGAGCAGATATATGATAGATAAATGAATGTATAGATTTATGGATAGTTCGACAGATAATTGATTCAAATGTTAGATAAAGAGATGAATAGATAGATGGACAGGTAGAGGCTCATTTTGATCCTCAGACCGATGGATAGATAGTTGGATGGAAAGATGGAGAAATAGATGAATAATGTTAGATGAATATATATATTCATGGGATGATAGTTAGATAAATAGATAAACATATAGATGGTCTGAGGAATATTTCCTCATAGACAGAGAAATTAAAAATTTTCGTCAAAATCGAAAAATTCTGAGATATTCCAATCAAATCTCACACCATTTGGCATCTCAGTCGTGAAACTTTACCTCCAAAACATTAATAAATAGATTTTCTACAGATATTTTTATGCGTATATCTGATCGTGGACAGGTGCTTATATATCCCACCCCTGTACGGGTGCTCGCCCTCATTTATCCCACCCCTGTACAGGTGCCCGCCCTCATATATCGCACCCCCTGTAAGGTGCCCGCCCTCATATATCCCACCCCTGTACGGGTACCCGTACTCATATATCCCACCCTTATACGGGTGCTCGCCATCCTATGTCCCACCCCTTGTACTGGTGACCGCCCTCATATATCCCACCCCTGTACGGGAGCCCGCCATCATATATCCCACCCCTGTATGGGTGCCCACCCTCATATATCCCACCCCTGTATGGGTACCCACCCTCATATATCCCACTCCTGTACGGGTGCCCGCCCTCATATATCCCACCCCTGTACTGTTGCCCGTCCGCATATATCCCTCCCCTTCTACAGGTGCCAGCCTTCATATATCCAACACCTGTACGGGTGCCTGCCCTCATATATCAAACCCCCGTACGGGTGCCCGCCCTCATATATCCCACCTCTGTTCGGGTGCCCGCCTGCATGTATCCCACACCTGTACGGGTGCCCGCTCTCATATATCCCACCCCTGTACGGGTACCCGCCCTCATATATCCCACCCCTGAACAGGTGCCTGTCCTCATATATCCCACCCCTGGACGGGTGCCAGACCTCATATATCCCACCCATGTACGGGTTGCAGCCCTCATATATCCCACCCCTGTATGGGTGCCCACCCTCATATATCCCACCCCTGTATAGGTGCCCACCCTCATATATCCCACTCCTGTACAGGTACCTGCCCTCATATATCCCACCCCTTGTACGGGTACCCGCCATCATATATCCTACCCCGTGTACTGGTGCCCGTCAGCATATATCCCTTCCCTTGTACTGGTTCCCGCCCTCATATATCCCACACCTGTACGGGTGCCTGCCCTCATATATCCCACCCCTGTACGGGTGCCCGCCCTCATATATCCCACCCCTGTAAGGGGTCCCGCCCTCATATATCCCACCCTTATACGGGTGCCCGCCCTTATATATCCCACCCCTATACGGGTGCCCGCCCTCATATATCCCACCCCTGTAAAGGTGCCCACCCTCATATATCCAACCCCTGTATGGATGCCCGCCCTCTTATATCCCACCTCTGTATGGGTGCCTGCCCTCATATATCCCACCCCTGTACGGGTGCCCGCCCTCATAAATCCCACCCCTATAAGGGGTTCCGCCCTCATGTATCCCACCCCTATACGGGTGACCGCCCTCATATATCCCACCCCTATACGAGTGCCCGCCATGATATATCCCACCCCTCTACGGGTGCCCGCCTGCATATATTCCACCCCTTGTACTGGTGCCCGCCCTCATATATCCCACCCCTGTATGGGTGCCCGCCCTCAAATATCCCAACCCTGTATAGGTGGCCGCCCTCATATATCCCATCCCTGTAAGGGTACCCGCCCTCATATATCCCACCAGTGTACGGGTGCCCGTTCTCATATATCCCACCCCTGGACGGGTGCCCGCCCTCATATATCCCACACCTGAACTGGTGCCAGCCTGCATGTATCCCACCCCTGTACGGGTGCCCGCCCACATATATCCCACCCCTGTATGGGTGACCACCCTCATAAATCCCACCCCTGAACGGGTGCCCACCCTCATATATCCCACCCCTGTATGGGTGCCCGACTGGATATATTCCACCCCTGTACAGGTGCCCGTTCTCATATATCCCACCCTTGAACGGGGTCCCTCCCTCATATATCCCACCCCCTGTACGGGTGCCCGCCATCATATATCCCACCCCTGTACGGGTGCCCGCCCTCATATATCCCACCCCTGTACGGGTGCCCGCCCTCATATATCCCTTCCTGTACGGGTGCTCACCCTCATATATCCCAACACCTGTACGGGTGCCCGCCCTCATATATCCCACTCCTGTACGGGTGCCCGTTCTCATATATCCCAGCCCTTTACGGGTGCCCGCCCTAATATATCCCACCCCTGTACGGGTGCCCGCCTGCAAATATCCCACCCCTGTACGGGTTCCAGCCGTCATATATCCCACCCCTGTATGGGTGCCCACCATCATATATCCCAACCCCTTGTATGGGCGCCCGCCCTCATATATCCCACCCCCTTGTTCTGGTGCCAGCCCGCATATATCCCACGCTTGTTCTGGTGCCCGCCCTCATATATCCAACCCCCTGTACGGGTGACGCACTCATATATCTCAACCCTGTACGGGTGCCCGCTCTCATATATCCCATCCCTGTTCGGGTGATCGCCCTCATATATCCCACACCTGTATGGCTACCCGCCCCCATATATCCGACCCTTGTAAGGGTGCCCGCCTCATATATCCCACCCTTGAACGTGTGCCCACCCTCATATATCCCACCCTTGTACAGGTGCCCGCCCTCATATAACCCACCCCTGTACGGGTGCCCGCCCTCATATATCCAACCCTTGTACGGGTGCCCGCCATCATATATCCCACCCCTCTACGGGTGCACGCGCTCATATATCCCACCCCCTTGTACTTGTGAGCACCCGCATATATCCCACCCTTTGTATTGGTGGCTGCCTTCCTATACGGGAGCCCGCCCTCATATATCCTACCCCTTGTTCTGGTGCCCGCCCGCATATATCCCACCCCTTGTTCTGGTGCCCACCCTCATATATCCAACCCCTTGTACGGGTGCCCGCACTCATATAACCCAACCCTGTATGGGTGCCCGCTCTCATATATTCCATCCCTGTTCGGGTGATCGCCCTCATATATCCCACACCTGTATGGGTACCCGCCCTCATATATCCCACCCTTGAAAGGGTGCTTGCCCTCATATATCCCACCTTCGAACGGGTGCCCGCTCTCATATATTCCATCCCTGTTCGGGTGATCGCCCTCATATATCCCGCCCCTGTATGGGTGCCCGCCCTCATATAACCCACCCCTGTACTGGTGCTCGCCCACATATATCCCACCCCTGTACGGTTGCCCGCCCTCATATATCCCACCCCAGTACGAGTGCCCGCCCTCATATATCCCACCCCTTTACGGGTGCCCACCCACATATATACCACCCCAGAACGGGTGCCCGTTCTCATATATGTCACACCTGTACGGGTGCCCGCTCTCATATATCCCTCCCCTGTACGGGTGCCCGTCTCATATATCCCTCTCTTTTACAGGTGCCCGCTCTCATATATCCCACACCTGTACATGTGCCTGCTCTCATATATCCCACAACTGTACGGGTGCCCGCCCGCATATATCCCACCCCTGTTCGGGTGCCCGCTCTCTTATATCCAACCCCTGTGCGGGTGCCCACCCTCATATATCCCACCCCCTATATGTATCCCCCCCCCCCCGGTACGGGTGCCCGCCCTCATATATCCCACCCCGTGTACTGGTGCCCGCCCTCATATATCCCACACCCGTAAGGGTGCCTGCCCTCATATATCCCACCCCTGTACGGGTGCCCGCCATCATATATCCCACCCCCTGTACGGGTGCCCGCCCTCATATATCCCACCCCTTGTACTGGTGCCCGCCCTCATATATCCCACACCTGTTAGGCTGCCTGCTCTCATATATTCCACCTCTGTACAGGTGCCCGCCCTCATATATCCCACTCCTGTACGGGTGCCCGCTCTCATATATCCCAGCCCTGTACGGGTGCCCGCTCTAATATATCCCACCCCTGTACGGGTGCCCGCCTGCAAATATCCCATCCATGTACGGGTTCTAGCCCTCATATATCCCACCCCTGTACGGGTACCCACCATCATATATCCCACCCCTGTACTGGCGCCCGACCTCATATATCCCTCACCTGTACGGGTGCCCGCCAGCATGTATCCCACCCCTGTACGGGTGCCGGCCCTCAAATATCCAACCCCCGTACGGGTGCCCACCTGCATATACTCCTCTTCTGTACGGGTGCCCGCCCGCATGTATCCCACCCCAGTACGGGTGCCCACTGTCATATATCCCACCCCTTTATGGGTGCCCGCCCGTATATATCCAACCCCTGTTCGGGTGCCCGCTCTCATGTATCCAACCCCTGTGCGGGTGCCCACCCTCATATATCCCACCTCTGGATGGGTGACCACCCTCTAATATCCCACCTCTGGATGGGTGACCACCCTCATATACCCCACCCCCTATATGTATCCCACCCCTATACGGGTGCCCGCCTTCATATATCCCGCCCCTTGTACTGGTGCTCGCCCGCATATAACCCATCCCTTGTACTGGTGCCCGCCCTCATATATCCCACCCCTGTATGGGTGCCCTCCCTCATATATACCACCCCTGTACGGGTGCCCACCCTCATATATCCCACCCCTGTACAGGTGCCTGCCCTAATATATCCCACACCTAAACGGGTGCCCGCCCTCATATATCCAACCCCCTGTACGGGTGCCCGCCCTCATATATCCCACCCCCTGTACGGGTGCCCGCTATCATATCCCCCCCTTTTACGGGTGCCCGCCCTCATATATCCCACACCTTGTACTGGTGCCCACCCGCATATATCCCACCCCTTGTACTGGTGCCCGCCCTCATATATCCCACAACTGTAGAAGTGCCCGCCCACATATTTTCCACACCAGTACGGGTGCCCGCCCTCATATATCCCACCCATGTACAGATGCTCGCCCTCAAATATCCCACACCTGTACAGGTGCCTGCCCTAATATATCCCACCTCTGTACGGGTGCCCGCCATCATATATCCCACCCCCGTACGGGTGCCCGTCCTCATATATCCCACAACTGCACGGGTTCCCACCCTCATATATCCCACCCCTGTACAAGTGCCCGCCCTCATATATCCCACACCTGTAGGGGTGCCTGCCCTTATATATCCCACCCCTGCACAAGTGCCCGCCCTCATATATCCCACCCTTGAACGGGTGGTTGCCAATATACATCCCATCCCTGTACGGGTGCCCGTTCTCATATATTCCACCTCTGTACAGGTGCCCGCCCTCATATATCCCACTGCTGCACGAGTGCCCGCTCTAATATATCCCACCCCTGTACGGGTGCCCGCTTGCAAATATCCCACCACTGTACGGGTTCCAGCCCTCATATATCCCACCCCTGTACGGGTGCCCACCATCATATATCCCACCCCTGTACGGGTGCCCGACCTCATATATCCCTCACCTGTACGGGCCCCAGCCCTTATATATCCCACACCTGTAAGGGTGCCCGCTCTCATATATACCACCTTGGTACGGGTGCCTGCCTGCATGTATCCCACCCCTGTACGGGTGCCCGCTCTCATATATCCCACCTCTGTACGGGTGCCCGCCCTCTATATCCCACCCCTAGTTCTGGTGCCAGCCCTCATATATCCAACCCCCTGTACGGGTGCCCGCCCACATATATCCCAACCCTGTACGGGTGCCCGCTCTCATATATCCCATTCCTGTACGGGTGATCTCCCTCATATATCCCACACCTGTATGGGTGCACGCACTCATATATACAACCCCAATACGGGTGCCCGCCCTCATATATCCCGCCCCTGTATGGGTGGCCGCCCTCATATAACCCAACCCAGTATGGGTGCTCGCCTGCATATATCCCATCCCTGAACGGGTGCCCGCCCTCATATATCCCACCCCTGTACGGGTGCTCGCCCTCATATATCCCACGCCAGTACGGGTGCCCGCCGGCATATATCCCACTCCTGTACGGGTGCCCACCCTCATATATCCCACCCCAGTTCGGGTGCCTGCTCTCATATATCCCACCCCTGAACTGGTTCCCGCCCGCATATATCACACGCCAGTACGGTTGCCCGCTCTCATATATCCCAGCCCAGTACGGGTGCCCGCCCACATATATCCCATCCCTGTACGGGTGCTCGCCCTCATATATCCCACCCCAGTACGGGTGCCCGCCCTCATATATCCCACCCCTGTACGGGTGCCCGCCCGCATATATCCCACCCCAGTACGGCTGCCCGCTCTCATATATCCCAGCCCAGTACGGGTGACCGCCCTCATATATCCCTTCCCTGTACTTGTGCCCGCTCTCATATATCCCTCCCCTGTACAGTTGCCCGCCTGCAAATATCCCACCCCTGTACGGGTGCCGGCCCTCATATATCCCACCCCTGTACAGGTGCCCGCCCTCCTATATCCCACCCCTGTACGTGTGCCCGCCCTCCTATATCCCACCCCTGTCCGGGTGCCCACCTGCTTGTATCCCACCCCCCTATATGTATCCCACCCCTGTATGGGTGCCCGGCCTCATATATCCCACCCCTTGTACTGGTGCCCGCCCACATATAACCCATCCATTGTACTGATGCCCGCCCTCATATATCCCACACCCTGTCCGGGTTCCAGCCCGCATATATCCCTTCCTGTACGGGTCCCAGCCCTCATATATCCCACCCCAGTACAGATGCTCGCTCTCATATATCCCATTCCTGTACGGGTGCCCGCCCTCATACATCCCACCCCAGTACGGGTGCCCGCCCTCATATATCCCACCCCTGTACGTGTGCCCGCCCTCATATATCCCACCCCGGTCCGGGTGCCCACCTGCTTGTATCCCACCCTTGTACGGGTGCCCGCCTGCATATATCCCATCCCTGTACGAGTGCCCGCCCTTATGTATCCCACCCCAGTACGGGTGCCAGCCCTCATATATCCCACCCCAGTACGGGTGCCCGCCCTCATACATCCCACCCCAGTACGGGTGCCCGCTCTCATATATCCAACCCCTCTACGGGTGCCCGCCCTCATATATCTCACCCCTGTACGGGTGCCCGCCTGCATATATCCCACCCCTGTTCGGGTGCCCGCTCACATATATCCAACCCCTGTGCGGGTGCCCACCCTCATATATCCCACCTCTGGATGGGTGACCACCCTCATATATCCCACCCCATATATGTATCCCACCCCTGTACGGGAGCCCGCCTTCATATATCCCACCCCTGAACGGGTGCTCGCCCTCATATATCCCACCCCTGTACGGGTGCCCGCCCGCATATATCCCACCCCTGTACGGGTGCCCGTCCTCATATATCCCACCCCAGTACGGGTGGCCGCTCTCATATATCCCACCCCTGTACGGGTTCCCGCCCGCATATATCCCACCCCAGTACGGTTGCCCGCTCTCATATATCCCAGCTCAATACGGGTGCCCGCCCACTTATATCCCACCCCTGTACGAGTGCTCGCCCTCATATATCCCTCCCCAGTACGGGTGCCCGCCCGCATATATCCCACCCCAGTACGGGTGACCGCCCTCATATATCCCACCCCTGTACGTGTGCCCGCCCTCATATATCCCACCCCTGTACGGGTGCCCACCTGCATGTATCCCACCCCTGTACGGGTGCCGGCCCTCATATATCCCACCCCTGTACGGGTGCCCGCCAGCATGTATCCCACCCCTGTACGGGTGCCGTCCCTCATATATCCCACCCCTGTACGGGTGCCCACCTGCATGTATCCCACCCCTGTACGGGTGCCGGCCCTCATATATCCCACCCCTGTACGGGTGCCCACCTGCATGTATCCCACCCCTGTACGGGTGCCGGCCCTCATATATCCCACCCCTGTATGGGTGCCCGCCCTCATATATCCCACCCCAGTACAGGTGCCCGCCCTCATATATCCCACCCCTGTACGGGTGCGCGCCCGCATATATCCCACCCCAGTACAGGTGCCCGCCCTCATATATCCCACCCCTGTACGGGTGCGCGCCCGCATATATCCCACCCCAGTACGGCTGCCCGCTCTCATATATCCCAGCCCAGTACGGGTGACCGCCCTCATATATCCCACCCCTGTACGGGTGCCGGCCCTCATATATCCCACCCCTGTATGGGTGCCCGCCCTCATATATCCAACCCCTGTACGTGTGCCCGCCCTCCTATATCCCACCCCTGTCCGGGTGCCCACCTGCTTGTATCCCACCCCCTATATGTATCCCACCCCTGTACGGGTGCCCGGCCTCATATATCCCACCCCTTGTACTGGTGCCCGCCCACATATAACCCATCCATTGTACTAATGGCCGCCCTCATATATCCCACACCCTGTCCGGGTTCCAGCCCGCATGTATCCCACCCCTGTACGGGTGCCCACTCTCATATATCCCACCCCTGAACGGGTGCCCGCCCGCATATATCCCACCCCTGTTCGGGTGCCCGCTCTCATATATCCAACCCCTGTGTGGGTGCCCACCCTCATATATCCCACCTCTGGATGGGTGACGACCCTCATATATCCCACCCCCTATATGTATCCTACCCCTGTACGGGTGCCTGGCCTCATATATCCCACCCCTTGTACTAGTGCCCGCCCACATATAACCCATCCAATGTACTGGTGCCCGCCCTCATATATCCCACACCCTGTCCGGGTTCCAACCCTCATATATCCCACCCCTGTATGGGTGCCCGCCCTCATATATACCACCCCATGTACTGTTGCCCGCCCGTATATGTATCACACCTCTTGTACTGGCGCCCGCCCTCATATATCCCATTCCTCTACGTGTGCCTGCCCTCGTATATCCCACCCTTGTATGGGTGCCCGCCCTCATATTTCCCAGCCCTGAATGGGTGCCTGCCAACATACATCCCACCCCTGTACGGGTGCCCGCCAACAAACATCCTACCCCTGTACGGGTGCCCGCTCGCATATATCCCTTCCTGTACGGGTGCCCGACCTCATATATCCCTCACCTGTACGGGCGCCTGCCATCATGTATCCCACCCGTGTACGGGTGCCCGCTCTCGTATATCCCACCCCTGTACGGGTTTCCGCCCTCATATATCCCACCCCTGTACGGGTGCCCGCCCTCATATATCCCACCCCTGTACGGGTGCCCGCCCTCATATATCCCACACCTAAACGGGCGCCCGCCCTCATATATAAAATATATCCCAACCTTTGTATGGGTGCCCGCCCTCATTCAACCCACCTCTTGTTCTGATGCCCGCCCACATATATCCCACCTCTTGTGCTGGTGCCCGCCCTCATATATCCTCCCTTGTACGGGTGCCCGCCCTCATATATCCCACCCTTGTACGGGTGCCCGCCCTCATATATCCCACCCCCTGTACGGGTGCCCGCTATCATATCCACAACTTGTACGGGTGCCCGCCCTTATATATCCCACCCCGTGTACTGGTGCCCACATGCATATATCCCACCCCTTGTACTGGTGCCCGTCCTCATATATCCCACACCTGTAGAAGTGCCCTCTCTCATATATCCCACTCATGTACGGATGCTCGCCCTTATATATCCCACCCACCTACGAGTGCCTGCTTGCATGTATCCCACCCCTGTACGGGTGACCGCTCTCATATATCCCACACCTGTAAGGGTGCCTGACATCATATACCCCACTCCTGTACAGGTGCCCGCTCTCTTATATCCCCGCCCTGTACGCGTGCCCGCTCTAATATATCCCATCCCTGTACGGGTGCCCGCCCTCATATATCCCACCCCTGTACGGGTGCCCGCCCGCATATATCCCACCCCTGCACGGGTGCCCGCCCTCATATATCCCACCCCTGTACGGATGCCCGGCCTCACATATACCACCCTTGTACGGGTGCCCGCCGACATACATATCACCCCTGTACGGGTGCCCGCCCTCATATATCGCACCCCTGTCCGGGTGTCCGCCTGCATATGTCCCACCCCTGTACAGATGGCCGCCCTCATGTATCCCACCCCTGTACGGGTGCCCACCTGCATGTATCCCACCCCTGTACGGGTGCCCGCCCTAATATATCGCACCCCTGTACGGGTGCCCGCCTTAATATATCCCACCCCTCTACGGTGCCCGCCCATATATAGCCCACCCCGGTACGGGTACCCGCCCTCATATATCCGACCCCTGTACGGGCGCCCGCCCTCATATACCCCACCCCTATACGGGTTCCTGCCCTCATATATCCCACCCCTGTACGGGTCCCCGCCCTCATATATCCCAACCCTATTCGGGTTCCAGCCCTCATATATCCCACCAATATACGGGTGCCTGCCTATATATAGCCCACACCTCTACAGGTCCCCGCCCTAATAGATCCCACCCCTATACGAGTATCCGCCCTCATATATCCAACCCGTGTACGGGTTCCCGCCCTCATATATCCAGTCCATATGGGTGACGGCCCCTAATATATCCCACCCTTGTACGGGTGGCCCCCTACATATATCACACCCCTTTACGGGTGTCCGGCCTCATATATCCCACCCCTGTACAGGTGTCTGCCCTCATATATCCCACCCGTGTATGGGTGTCCGCCCTCATATATCCCACCCATGAACGGGTGTTCGCCCTTATATATCCCACCCCTGTACAAGTGCCCGACCTCATATATCCTACCCCTGTACGTTTCCCCGTTTTCATATATCACACCCCTGTACGGGTGCCTGCCCTCATATATCCCACCCCTGTATGGGTGCCCGCCCACATATATACCACCCCTTTACGGGTTTCCGCCCGCATATATCCCACCCCTTTACGGGTGCCCGCCCTCATATATCCCAACCCTGAACGGGTGCCCGCCCTTATATATCCCACTCCTGTACTGGTGCCCGCCCATATATATCCCACCACTGTACAGGTGCACGCCCTCATATATCCGACTCCTGAACGGGTGCCCGCCCTCATATATCCCACCCCTGTACAGGTCCTAGCCTTCATATATCCCACCCCTGTACGGGTGCCCGACCTCATATATTCCACCCCTGTACGGGTGCCCACCCGCATATATGCCACCCCTGTACGGGTGTCCTCCTGCATATATCCCACCCCTGTACGAGAGGCCGCCAGAATGTACCCCACCCCTGTAAGGGTGTCCGCCCTCATATATCCCACCCCTGTACGGGCTCCCTCCCTCATATATCCCTCCCCTTTACGGGTGCCCTCCAACATATATCCCATCACTGTATGGGTGCCCGCCCTCATTTATCCCACCCCTGTACGAATACCTGCCCTCATATATCCAGTAGTAGAAAGTGCGACGTAGACCGGCCGTTTTGTTTTTTTCCGGGGCCGGTCTACGCAACCCCGGTTTAACGAACTTAAAGTGCGACGTTGACCGGCCGTTTTGCTTTTTCCCACGGCCGGTCTATGGCGCCGGGCTATTTTCAACTTTTAGACCGGCCGTTTGGTTTTTTTCCCGGGCCGGTCTACGCACCCCTGGTTTCATGAACTTTTTTCAGGGGCCGGTCTACGCACCTTGGGTTTCACGAACTTTTTTCAAGGCTGGTCTACGCACCCCCGGTTTCACAAAGTTTTTTTCGAGGCCGGTCTACGCACCCCCCGGTTTCACGAAGTTTTTTCAAGGCCGGTCATAAAATAATAAAATAAGTCTTAAAATAAGGCCTTCTGCAGTTACCTTCTTTGTGACGTCATCATCCCTAATACGGCGCGAGGCGGCAACGCGCTAAATGCGGATCCCAGGAGGTTCACACATAAGTGTGAACTCTTAATCTGGCGTAATACCTCAACTGTACTCTGTGCTTCATCAAAGTCGATATTCAGCTACAATAGCTCGTATTTTCGCTCATTGCTTATATTTTCTGTTATTCGTCAACCCGATCAAACCATCCTAATCTAACTTATTATATATAGCAAACAAATACATTCTACAGACCAGTTATTGTTGTTTAGTGACATCGTGAAAAGTGACCTCAGGTATAGGGATAAGGTATTGCTGGCCATTAGCACATAGGTGTCATGGTATTACAGCACCTGACTGGTCAGCTATGTATTAATGCTGCCTTCAGCGTCCTACTAGCATGTGTATTTGATGTTATTATTCAAAAATGACTAGACTATCCATCCCCACCTAACCTAATCAGAGGTTTAAGAATATACATTGTATAGGTTTCTATTTTTTATTGGTAATAAAAGTTTACATTCTAGTCTTAACAGTAAAATTGTAATGGGGAACAAGCATAATATTTCAGATGTTGGTCATAGCAATCCCAGATCCTGGTAATTTTTTGTGAGACCTGTTCCTCTGCCACATCAAATCTGGAAGAATAAATAGAAACCATATTAGCAACACAGAATAATAATAATAATAATAAATCAGCAATAATATGAAAGACGATATATAGCAAACATCTAGAAATATACTTACAGCTCAGTAATATGGGGATTCATCACACAGCGATAGACATTTATCCTGTCCATCTATGCAAAATGTCTTTTTGCAGTTAGGCATTGCAAAATTAGAATATGCAAATTGAATTATCTCCCTATCGTTCATATCATATTCCCCATATTCAAATAAAGTTTCAAATTTATGTAGTGCAGCTCTCAAGTTAAGGTTGCATAATTGATAGACGAAAAACATGGCATAGACTCCACAATAATAGGAGTCCATACTCTGTATGCGTTTTGTGAACATGTATACTCTATAATCTTCAAAATAAGAGAGGAAGTCTTGTAAATAACGTGAATGGGATTCCATCTTCACCCCAAAACTGTCCAACAGGGCGATAATGCCTCCTGAAGGTTTATTGTGTACATACACAGTCATCCAATGACCCATCATCGTTTCAGGGGATTTCTCGTCTAAAGTATTTAAAATAAATACCACTGGCTCTTTATTTAATTTCTTGAAGATTCTCCGTACATCGTTCGCTAAATAACATCCGATATATATGGCTTCTTCCCCTAAATATATATTTTTCAACCCATTGTTTATTTCTAAACAATTCATGTTTCTTAGGCTCTCGTTTCACAAATAATACGTCGGTCAGCATTAATTTTCATAACCCCAGTAGTAGGACCTAACAGCAGTATAACTTTATTTCCCACTATGGCTGTATTGAATTCCAATGTAATTCTCAAATTCCCTGTCACTTCCAAGGAAACTGTATCCTTTATTTCTTCTGGTAATAAATTAAAGACCAGCAGAGTTTGACCTTTAACGAACGATTCGTAGGACAAAATATTATCTACATTAAATCCTACTGCATTCAGGACCGTATAATATAATTTCGAACATTTATGGGGGAAATCACACGCTATATTAAATAAACTCGTGCCGTTCACCAAAATATATACGTTGCTCAAGGCGGAATTGTTGAAATATAATGGGTTTAAGGTATAATCTCCAGAAATGGCTTCCATATCAATAATGGCCATGTATAAATTCTCAGGGATCACTCCACCCCAGGGCTGGTCCATAGTTAATGATTTTTGGCCCTGACCTAGAATATAGGTTTTAAATAGGGTTTTATCAAATATATACGTTACTGCTCCATTATTTTGGGCGAGTGCTCTGTTAATAGCTAGTAGCCCAGAAGGGAATGGGGTTAATCTATCGATCCATAAGCGGGCCATATTTATATTATATTTATAATTAGCAGTTGCTGTATCACTGCCAATAACCCATTTATCACTATTTAACTCCAAACGTATTCTTACATCTACGTTATCCAGTAAATATTCGCTAATAGATGCAATATCCAGCAGTAATTTAAAGCACGTATAAATGCCCTGTTCTTTCATATTAGCCATTTTCTCATCCTGATCTATCGTGGTCGTAGCAAAATACTGCGTATCAATTTTATTGGGTATCGTTAGCGCCTCTTCTTTATAAAAATGCGCTAGATGCTTAAAACCGTCAATTTTACTTCTGGAAAGAGTCGTTAGCAGCTTTATATACGCCCAATAAGAAAATAAAGAATTACTTTCAACTACTTGTTCGTTGAAATACACCACCACTGTTTTAAAAAAGTGTTTGTGATAAACCATTGGCTACAGTCACTTTTTTGCCCGAATCTATTGCGGCGTCAGCTTCTGTTAATTCTATGCCCACTTCTAGGGCTAGTGATGACATATCCAGGAAATGACCAGGAATGCCAGGGATTCTAAATTCTATATACGAGTCCTTAAGTTTATTAATTCCTAAATTAACAGGTAAAATATCAATATTTTTCCTGCTGGCTATAGTGGACTCAATCATACGTGCTGAATTAAGTTTGGGAAATCCATCTGTTACAGCCACTGTGTAACTTTCCAAAGGGGATTGTAGCCCCGCTCCTAGTGTAGTAGTAGTATTCATGCTGGATGCTGTGAGAGGAATGAATTGTAATTTATGCAAACACGTCATTATATCTCTTATTCTTCTTATTCTGTTTTGTGAAACTGCGAATAAGTGCTAATTTTGTGGCCTTAGCCTTTCTCTTAGACTTTTTCCGCCTTTTACCACCACCTAAAATCTGACGCCCTACTGCCTTCAATGATTCGATCCCATGCTTCTTCATTGACATTTTAAAATAATGTTCGCCTGTTTCCATGTCTTGCAATACATTCTGACCCATACTTAAGACGGCAGGAGCGAGGGTTCTCATTAAAAATGGCGCTGCTTTACGGGCTAAACCAGTGAGGAAACTGAATATTCCACCTCCTCTTATATGACTCCTATTGAATATTCTAATATCACTCAGCCCACCTCCTTTATTTGAGGCAGGTGGGCTAATTAAGAATAATATTTCGTCTACAGACGGAGGGATGAAATTGACGCGCATTTTGTAGCTTGCAGATGAGTAATGAGGCTCGGAACTGTAATGTCCTTATTATATAGACCCAATTCGGGGTCGTAAATGTAAAACAGCTGTTGTGCTTCCGCGTTTATCGAAATAAATAGGGGTCCCATTAGGATCGGTTCCTGCAATACTTATACAATCCAGTACATTTGTATTTAGAGGTTTATATAGTTTCCTATTCGTGCTTTCACCACCCTGCAAAGACACTACGTCCAATATATTCACTAATAAATTTCCGTACATCGTGGGTGCAATTTTATCGCAATAAACACACAAGTAATCCATCATGCCCCTGGGTTGTAGATGGTAGGGACACGTGTCTGATATGGGTGTTTCATCCAAATAATTCTTGTGTACGTATATATCATAATTTTTATGCTGTTCAGTTCCTAAAACCTTGCCAATACTCGCCCCAAAAGATAGGGAAATCCTGCATATTGCTCGATTATCGTCATAATACAATACATTCTCATCGCTGCTCGCGGTATTGAACTTTACTCTATTGGAAATAGATCCATATTTAATATATGCATCAGCATATCTTGGGAAATGCGTCTTATAGACATCAGACACAAAACTCAAATCGTTCTGTGAAAATATATGGGTTTTTTCATTATTGATGGCGTATATAATTTCCTTTATGCCGCCAGCTAAAATATTAGTTTTCGGTAGAAATTTGGAATGTTTGTAACTAATTCCTTTAACATCTAGGTACATAATTCTCACGCGGATATAACTCTCCAGATCATCCGATCTTATTATGTAATATGACGAAGGCAATAATATATTCTGGAGACACATTTCGTAGGAGCGTCTAGAATCCAGCACGAGTTGATTATATAGTCTGTTTTCAAAAGCACTAGGTACATTATTAGGAAATAAATCTGTATTAGAAACACTAGTAGCGTAAATAACGTGGGAATCCATTGCTGGACTAAGAATGAATAAACTAAAAACAAAACAGAACATCTATTTATACACTCACCTTTAGTAAGCTAGCCAAGTTGCTCCTCCGCCAACTTTAGGGCGTTTAGTTTCTCCAGCAGCTGTAGTAGGAGCATACGCCCGTTTTCTTCTTAGTGCCACGTCATCATTAAATACTTGTTTACGAGATTCTGTATTCCTAAACATATCTCGTGGAGTTGAGGTTAAAGAGATGAATAATTTAACCAGCGGTAATTTTTCTCGTGGGAATACAGAGCGGTGACTTGTCATTTTAGTTAAAATATCATCAATTATGTTTATTCCAGTCACCGGCATTTGCAGATTCCCATTGACGTCCCATTGCACCATCTTGCTTTCATCAAAATAATTCAACAGCGAAGTAGCATAATCATGATCTTTAGCTTTCAATTTTAAATGTACCAAATGTACTATTGAAGGATTAGCTCGTACTGAAACTGGTGCTACTGGAGTAGTTGTTGCTGGTGTTGGAGCTAGTGATGGCGCTACTTCTGCTTTTTTTACTACTGGTACTTTAGCAGGGCCCTCATCGATGGATTTACGAGGTACTAGACAATATTCTTTCATTTTTATTTATTAAATAGCCTGGAAATTAAACTAGCAGCTATGGGTAATAATATACCGAGGATACTGTCTCCTTTACCAGTCAATAAAATACGCTTTTTGTTTGAAATTGAGGGTTTCTTGCAAGCCAGCGAATGCAAGGTGTCTCTGTATTTCTTCAATTTGACTATAACTTTCTTCTTAACCGGAAGCCTATTTTACAGAAAATTGTTGAAAATCTCTGACAAGCAATGAATATGTGGTTTTTTAAACTGAGCAATTTTTTCCTGGCTGAGGAATTGAGTTTGCTCAGCAAGGTCACCAAGTCTCTGTACTTGTATACTAATGGCTTCTTCATATCTTCAACAAATCATCAGCATCAATCCACTGATCAAATGAAGAATCGTAGCCTTCGTACCTTACTTTATACTGTAATTTATTATTGGGTAATGTACGTTTGCGTAGGACCTTCTCAATATTAAATGCAGCTGGTAAATGGGTTAGGGTTAATTCTTCCTTATAAAACCCTCCGTCAATGGGCTTGTTATTCAAATCTTGTAAAAAATATAATGGGATAGGCTGGCTTTTATCTATACGAATAATTCTGAAAATTTCTTCCGTGTTTTGTCTAGCAAAACCTTTCTTGAATGTCGAAATTCTGTTGGAGAGAGTAATGCGAACTTTGTCCCCGACAGCTAGTAGCGAACTAAGACCCGCTTTAGGTTTGTCCTTACTTTTATGCATGAGATTGAACTGTTTCTTTATATCTTGTGGACGAGATAAAGCATGAACGTCAACTGGAGTACGACCACCTAACCCTCGGTGGGGTGTTGTGTTATACGCCTTTATGATATCAGGTAATATGGGCAGATATCTCGAGGTATGGTGCGCAGTCATATATTTATAAATCTTGGTTTTTATGGTACGTATAAAGCGTTCGGCGATAGCGGCTTTTGTTTCTTGAGAAAATACGCTATATAGTTTAATATTTTTAGCTGCAAGCATTCGTTGCATATGAGAATGATAAAATTCACCTCCTCGATCTGTATTTATTTTACGTATTCCTTGGAAATATGAGGATTCCAATATGTTTTTCAGAGCCTTACTCACAGTCTGTCCATCTTTGCGTATCAGAGGTGCTACTTGCGCATACCGTGAAAAAATATCGACACAGACGAGAATGTATTTAATGTCATCATTGTGTTTAGCTATTAATCCCATTTCTGCTAAAGCACAAGCTAAATATATACGGGGTTTAGGACTCAGCACCTTTCTTCGTTGAAATTTGCGAGGTTTTAATGCGTGCAAAGTGTAGGCTTTAGACGATTTCAAGTATTCTTTGACATCTGATAAAGTAATATCTGGCTTTATGGTTTTAGCTGCTTTATACAACCTATTGACCCCCCCGAACCCTCCTGACGATGCGGGATTATAATAAATTTTATCTAGTACGTGCTCCATCTTCTAATAAAGTGATATCGGGTTGTATGGTTTTAGCTGTTTTATACATCCGATATACAAACCCCCCTAGTGGTTGTTGCTGTTATTGTGAGGAACACATCCTCTACACCCCACCCCCCAAACCTCCCCTTGTGGTTGTTGTTTAGTACGTTCACCATTGGTAAACAATTTCGTATGGATGCTCACCAGCAATATTGGTGCGGAAGGTAATGCGTTCAGGGGTTTTCACTCCTAAATCCACCAATAAATATCCATAAGGTTTACTGATGGCTTTCTTGTAGATATCCAAAAGCTTTTTAGAATCTTGTTTTCCAAATAACTGCCGCCCCAAAGTCTCAATTTGAGCTAAATCTCTAGATTTCACTAATATGAAATGGGAGGCGTTTAAACTGATACTTCTAGCATATTTCCCAGAGAAAAATATATTTTGGGTAATGAATATGCACGAAATAGCAAGATGTCTGCCTTTAGTGAAGATATCAGACACAATTTTTGAATTGGCAGATTCGATGAACAAGTCATCGGTAATAATTTAAATAGGCGAATCATCTGTACGTTCATCTAAAGGGTTAATAATTTCAGGTTGAGCTATTATTTTCTTGTTAATTACTGAATCGTGTAGCAATGCTCTGTAACTGCCGCCACATATAATAATACTGGAGAATTTCAGATGGTATTTTTGTACGAGTTTAGTGCACAAATGAGATTTTCCGCCATTGGAAAATCCTGCAATGATTATTCTGCTAGGTTCATTGAAAATATCGAGTTGTTCTTCAGTGATAGGTGAACTATCCATGACTCGTGTTGGGTTTGCACTGACATAAGTATGATAAGGACATTATATTTAAACATGGGAGGTTTTCATAGAAACATCAAAGTATACATTTCATATTTTTATTTTTTTGCATAGAACATTTTCAAAACATAAATTAGGGGGGCACGGTTTTATATAAACATCAAAGTCACAAATTTCACAATTTTTATTTTTTATATACAACAGAACATTTTCAACATAGGTTAGGGGAGATTGCATTTTCAGAACATCAGTGATGAGTCAGGGGCCCCGCAATTTTTCAAACATCAATGACAGGTTAGGGGAGGTAGCAATTTTCAAACATCAATGACAGGTTAGGGGAGGTAGCAATTTTCAAACATCAATGACAGGTTAGGGGAGGCAGCAATTTTCAAACCCAAAGATAGGTTAAGGGAGGTTGCAAATTTTCTATCACCATTTTCTTCAGTCACTAATTGTGAGGATACGTCTTGTTAACCAGTGCATCGCGTTTTCCCCACATGTTGAATATGGGATGGAATCCACGTCCCACAGGACGTGCAGCAGCAGCAGCAGGTGCAGGTACATCCTCCTCCTCCTCATTCTCTTCTTCATGAATTTCTGCTCGAGGTATATCGGGGTGTCCATACGCCAAAGACTGTGTAGGACTCGGTACATAACGTTTATCGTCAAAGGCGGACAATCCACGTTTTGTAGTGAGACAGGTACACATACGGCCTTTAACATTCCTAATAGATCTGGATTGGAACCTCTGCCCAATATTTAACTCTAAAGCACTTTGGAAAGCTGCATGAGTGAGTTTAGACTGATGATAAGTGGGAATTCCTTTACAACGACAGATCTGAACCTGATCTTGAGTGAGAATTGAGTACATTTTAGGCTTCAATGCAATGAGTTCCTTGATAATTTTGGCTCCAACTTCCGATTTTAACAAACCCAGTTGACCTTTGCGAGAGTCATCGAAATAGGGATTTTCAGGAGGGAAATTACTGAAATCCATATGCTGAGACAAAGGCAGTTTATTTAATTTCTCAAAAGCATTTGGACAGCATAATTCAATCAAATACGAATCTGTATCCGTATACAGCAATCTAGCTTTGTCTCCATAATGAACTTTGACGGTATCGTATCAAAAATCATATAGGATCCTCTTAGCTATTTGCAAGATCTGGAACCCCAAATAGGTTGGTGTATTGATTTTGTCCCCTAACTCCCCTTGCCACTTCGGGGGGGTATAGGGTTTTTATGTAGCTTCGGAGCCCGATCCCCCCAGCCACAGGGCATGGCGAGACGGACCCCTAAGCATACCTAATACCCTAACACACACAAACTAAAATAAACATATATGGCAGATCTCATCACACCCACAAGAGTTAAGATGATACTAATAATACATAATAATAACCTGAAAATAAACAAAAACATTAATGGAAAATTCTTTTGTAGTTGGTTTTTTCTATATGGGACACAGCACACATAGGTAGGGGTGCACAGTATAACATTTAAAAAAGAACAAACAAACGCTGAAGGCCAAAGCAGCAGGCTGCCCAATCGGCAGGGATGATGATTTGACGTCGGCATACATGGAAAACTAGACACAGTGGATGCTCCTAACTAGGCCCCGGAGCGGGAGGGTTATCATGTATGCGCATGGGGTCCCTCCGGTCGCCGCCTTATCTACTCGCGGGCTCTGCCAGGTCATCCACCCTCTTGTGAGACGCCATTAGGAGAAGTGGTACTCCAGATGACGAAACTGCTTAGATAGTTGGCTACCAGCTGACTTGGCTGCGGTTCACCTAAGCGTGACTATAGTTACCCTTATGCACCCTGTGCACGGTGATCCCGGGGCTAGGGAGGCCTGCCCCTTGACGTGGCCTTGGACCATATTCTGTATATAGAATAGGTCCAGGTCAGGGCCTTCACGGAGCAAATCTCGAGGTCGCTCTTGGTGAGACCCATACCTTGTAGACCACGCGCACTCTCCTTGCACCATCCACCTCTCCAATTAAGGGTTATTGAGGAGGCGGATACTGTAGGCTTACCGGTATACTCCCGGACCTTCTGCAGGATCTCGGGGGTGCCGTATTTGTCGCACTTGCTCTGATGTGGACGGGAGAGTGGGAAGTTATCAGCTGAGACCTGGGTGTCTAATATGAAGGCCTCATCACCTTTGCAAGCTATAATATCTGGCTTGCAGAAGGTCCCTCCATCTGGTATATGGACCTCGCGCTCCACCTCAAAGCCTCTTTGCCGCAATCGGCCAGCTACGAACCGGGTGATGTCGTCGTGACGTTTCACCCGAGCCCCGTGTGTCTTATGGCAGGCCTGGGATATGTGGCCCAGGGTTCCTGGTTTCCGACAAGCGTCACAGAGACCAGAAGCCTCGGGTCTACCCCTAGCCGCCCTAGACGGCGTGGCTACAGCGTTTGCCCTAATTTGGACGGCGTGGGCAAAATCTCCTCCGCTTAGCAAACGGGTACCGGACGCGACCCACTTGTGACAGGATGGGACCTCACAAGAGGAAGCGAGGCCGGCGCCGTCGACCATGCTGTACAGTTTTGCCTTCCATCTTCTAGCGCACTCGGTCGTCCTGCTGGATGGCGTTCCAGCGGCCGTGGTCGGGTCTACCCACCGGCACATTCTCGCTTGGAATGCGGGTAGGAGAGCCGCTGCCACCACCACTGGGTCCGCTGATCCAGTCAGCGCCCCGAGCCGCTTGTTCTTTTGTAGCCGGATCGATGTGGTAAAGTCGGGTATCCCTAGTCCACCGTCCTTGACGTCGGCGTGGATAAAGGCGTTGGGGGTGTCATGGGGCAGCCGCAGCCAGCCACGAGTGGCGTGTCGCAGCCGCCGGTCCAACCTCGCCAGCTCCGTTTTAGCCACGTGTCCGAGGACAAGGCGGTGGTTCATCTTGGGGATTAGGTGGTGCTTCAGTAGGTATAACCTCTGTTGGGGTTTGAGCGGCGCCTTGGTGATGTTGGTCAGGCCGTCCTCAAACAGGGAACCATAGGATAAGCGTCTGCCCCCGGCTCCGATCAGTATCCCTAAGTACTTGTACTCGTCCGCCACACTCATAGTACCGATCGCATCGTCTCCGACATAATATGCGTTCCTGGTGGGGACATGCCATGTCTTTCGATGCGCATCGATCGCTATGCTCAGCGTCCGGCATTTTGCGGCGTTTACTTTGAGACCAGAGCCGCGCAGCGTGCGGCAAATACTGGTTATGAGTGTCTGTAGTCCGGCAGCCGTTTCCGCTGCCACAACCAGGTCGTCGGCGAACGCCAGCGCTGATACCTTTTCGCCGCCCAGACCAACCCCTAGCCCCAGGTCTTTAGCCTTAGTAATTGCCTCATCAATTATTAGGTTGAAAAGAAATGGAGACAGGGGGTCACCCTGTTTCACCCCCCTAGTGATCAGGATGTCCTTCGACTTCTCACCTTGGCTGGTTATAATGGTTGAGGACCTGTCATAGCCCGACATGATATATGTCCTTAAAGGCTTTGGAATGCCTTTACGTTTCATGGCCCGGTGGATGGCCGGATGGGAGACGCTATCGAAAGCCTTCTCCATATCCAGAAACGCCAGGTGCGTGTTGTGTTTAAGCGCACGAGCCTCAGCAAGGAGGGCATCCAGGATCACCAGGTTTTCAGGGCATCCGTCAACGGGGATGAATGCCTTCTGCCGCCTGTCGATCCTGACTGCCTCAGAGAGTCTGCTGCTCAGAATCTTATGGAACAGCCTTACTATCGTTGATGACATCGTTATGGGGCGATAATGGGAAGGAGAGTCTGGGTTAGGTTTCTTAGGTATAAGCACCGTTTTGTTCTTGCGAAACGGATGTGGCAGGGATTCGTTTACCACCCACAGATTAAACAGTTTTGCGAACACTCTGATTGGTATAGCTTTAAGTAAACGTATAGTGATACCGTCTGGGCCGGGAGCAGCACTGCTACTTGCCTTGAGAGCAACAAGGATTTCCTCTGGTGTTATTGGGTTCCCTAGTTGCTGATTAACCGGATCACGGTCGCGAATTGGGCGGCGGTCCGGCGATGTGGGTCTAGAGAATAGTGCTTCCCAGAATGGAAAGAGACGGGCTGGTTCCACCTCCGTGGGGGTAACCTTCCAGTCTCCGGAAAGGACGCGCGCAGCAGCTTTTGAACGATCCTTCTCGTACAGGCTCTGGCACAGAACATACTGTGCGATTCGTTCCCTCTTACGTCCAATCGGAGGTTGGATTGGATCGGCACGGTTTGTTGGGGGGGGGGGGTCTCTGCCGACGCGCAGGGCGGGGGCGCAGTGCGTGGTCACCAGATCTTTTGGCTGTAGTAACCACCCGAGCATGGCGCTCGAGGATCCTATCCACGTTATGGCCGTTACCACTGACCAGGTCAGTGATTGCCTCGTCGAGGAGTTCCTCCCCCCATCCGGTTTCCTGGCCCTTGGGTGCGATAGCTGCAAGGAATTCGACCATAGTTTCCTTCCAAGCAGCTTCCAGGGGGGTCCCGTCAGGGGGGGGGGGCATGTCGGGATCGGCTCCGTCGGGGGCGCCCACCACCGCCCTAACGTTACCTCTCCGTCCACGGTTCCTCAACGGGCTAGGCTGTTCGTCCTCCCTGTCTGAGTTAGACAGTGATGACTCTGAGCCCTCGCCCTCCGCTCGGTTTCTGTATTCCGCCACCAACTCTCTGTACTTTAAGTGATTGTTTCTTAACCGTGCAAATGACTCTGTCTTCACTTAACAAAATGCTCCGTTTGAAGAACGGATTGCGTGCATGCTTTTGGAATTTGTCTCGTGATGTAACTAAATAATGCTGATCGCCATATTTACTCACATTTGTCAAACTCTTGCCGTAAATTGCATTTGATACCAGCTTGAAAGCTTTACCCTTAATGGCGCAAGGTGTATTTGCACGTTCACGAGCATTTGTTTCGACAGATTCCTTAAGGTACTTGCTTTGTTGGAATTCATAAACTGCATTTACCTTAGCTACTTTTAATCCCAATTTCATCAGCATCTGAAGCAAATCTAAACTGACTAAGTAATCTTTTTGGGGGAGATGTGAGGCAATTAATTTATTGTTTTTCTTGGGGAGTTTGCGATCTTCGGTATTTAAAATGTGTTTGCTATAATCGGACAGAAGATCAGTTGAAATATTAGCATGCGACAGGGTTAATGGCAAGTCATCGGTGTATCGAGCCACCTCAGGTGCGACATGCTTGGTATCACACATGACCCAATACCCCTTATCCCCATCACAAGCAATATTTTCCAATCCCTGTTGGAGCCAATCATTGCATTCGGCAGCAGATAATTTACGGATCCCGCCTTGAGGAAGCAGTTCTGTCATACAGGTGGCGTATAAGCCATTGAAATCCAAATAAAGAAGATATTTATCAGTGCTAGAAGGATCAGCACCTGTATGCTCATTTTGTACACTTGTGTGTTGCCGCACAACAGAGGTAAATCCGCCTCTTAGATTTCTGCGCAATACATCGTACAAATGGGGATCAGAAATAGAGTCCAAGACAACTTGACTCTTAAACAAGAAAGCGTCCCATGCAAAACTAGATAACGAGACATATTGAGTAATATCTAACTTGTACAGCTCAAGCATGGTCTTGTGCCATACAGTGAACATATCACACAATAGTCCAGTATCTACTTTCAAATAGACCTTTAAGTAATCCCCAATGGTCTTGCATTCTGCTGATCTAAAGACCTCTTTAGCCTGTTTTTTATCGGTCTCGTTTATGGCCTCGTGTTTTAAACTATTGAAAAAGGCTTCGGGAGGAGGAAGAGCCGGTTCATTTAATTTCTCCAAAGATGAAATATAGTCATAGCAGAAGACCTGTTTGCCTGTCTTTAATAAATGGTGGGCAGCTGCAGGGACGTCATCTAGCATAACGGAGGTGTAAGTGGTGGGTTTACCTTCCCTGATATGTTCTTTAGCTAGTTTTTCCAGCCCACCATTTAGTAAAGCCAGACTATCCATAAACCGAAGTTTACCAATATCCACTTTCATGAACTTAAATCCATCTTTGGAGGCAATGTCAATTTCACGGTTAGGGAGGTTGGACAATTCATTTAAAATTACCCCGAGGTCATAAGCAGCGTTGTGAGAGAATGTATACAAATATTTATAAGAATTTCTGCATAACATGTTACACCTGCGGCAATAGGCAGCTAGATAATTATTAAATTCGATAGCATGATCATGATGAAGGTGCTTGTCTTTATCTGATTTAAATGGTCTATAACACATTTCACATGTGGTTTGACGTCTATAGGCTTGCCAATGTTCACGTGTCATAGATATTTTGTATTTAGGCATGGTAGATTTGATTCTCTTCCATGCTTTCTCCAAAGTATCTATGAAATGATTTACAGGGTCATCCCCCATATACGTCAATTTCTCTGCCACCTCCAATTCCCTGTTGATGATGATAAAAGCATATGCCACGGCTTTGTGACACTTCTCGATCATACGTTGGGGATTGGAGGGGTCCAACAAGCACTCGAAATCATATTATGCCGTGTGAGAGGGACCATAAGCACGACCATAATTTTTGAACTTGATTTTATGACCTTCAGGGTAAAATTTCAATGTTTGTTTAACTTCGCATGACTCTTCGTGATCCCGCATCGCATCAGGTGACAAATGCTGGCTGGTGTGTTACATGTCATGCCATGTATTGTGGCCACTATGCTGATTGGACACCATACCAGCCTAGTTGTATAATTATGGTGTATAAAAGATTAAGATACTTATTAAACGTGTAGATATAGTTTAATTAATGCACAAACAGTATTGTGGGAGGAGGAATGCTGGCGAATAAAGTGATGAAGGAGTGAGGGAGATAGCGTCTGCTTGCTGGGTCTGGCAGTTCATTCTTGTTGTTTGCACTCACCATTCCAGTTTTGTGGTTCACTATGGTGAACACAAATGCTTATATCTATATATATATATATATATATATATATATATATATATATATATATATATATATATATATATATATATATATATATATATATATATATATATATATATATATATATATATATTGGTGTATACTGGCAGCAGGTTTTCTTTCAAACATGTTTCATTGAATATGACCGCATATTCTGTATTTATTATTTTCTGGTTTAGGGCTTCTATCCCTCTAACTATTTTCTTAGCATCAGGGCTTAATTGAAATAGGAGTTCTCCAAAACTCATTTTCGTACTTTTAAGGTGAAGGAAAGAAGTGATTTACTATAGAGTGTATTACACTTATTTGTATAATTTGCACGACGTTTCGAACTCCATGGTTCATTCTCAAGTGAACAGATCTTAAAATACTAGTTGATTTTATACCCGCATTAGGTCAGGTGATAATACAATGAAGGTGAAAACATGGGGGGATACATAAGGGATAAACATAGGGGCTGCAGAAGGCTTATTGGCCCATACGAGGCATCTCCTATCCAAACACAAAGATTAATCCAGTGTAATTGGTCTGTTATGTTGGACATTGTCTTCTGTGTTGGCATCGATATGTTCTTGTCTTGTCCTTACTCTCATGGTGGGTAGAGTAAATAGTTCCGTGATTTGGGTGTTCATGGTAGGTCGCTCTATTCTTATGTGAATTGCCTCAAGAATTTGTAATCTTCTTGAATCTTGGGTTTTGTCTATTATGCAAGTATTCTTGTTCAACATTTCTCTTGTTAGAGTAATGTCATGGGCTTGTCTCATGTGATTCCTAGGGGCACCAGATTGAAGATGGCATGTCAAACGCCTCGTCAGCTTGGTCGACTTCATACCTATGTACTTACATTGAAGGTTACATCCTTCGTGGGGGCAAGTGTACATGTATACAACGCTTGACTGCTGTAGAGGGTCCTCCGTCGGCTTCGGGCTGTTTTTGATAAGGAGTTCGGAAGTCTTCTTGGTTTTGTAGAATATTATCAGGTTTATGTTTTGGTTAGGAGTAGTGCTTTTTACTCCTTTACGGATTATTTCTTTCATTATTCTTTCCTCTTTTATATGTTCACTGTGCATGGTTGATTTGTAATACAATTTTATTGGGGGTGTTGTGGTTTCTGTTCTAGGTTCTGAATTATACCAACGGTCCAAGTGTCTTCTTATAGCAGCGTTTATTTCCGCGTTGCTATATCCGTTGTTCACCAATACCTGAGTTACTCTTTCAAACTCTCTACTCACGTTGCTCCATTCAGAGCAGTGGGTAAGCGCTCGACGAATATAAGCATTGAGAACACTGGCTTTGTATCTTTGGGGGCACTCACTTCTACCGTTCAGGCATAATCCTATGTTGGTGGGCTTGGTATATACGTTGGTGCTTAAAGAGGTTCCTGTTTTTGTTATTAGTACATCCAAGAATGGCAGACTGTTATTTTCACTATTTTCATGTGTAAATCGGAGTACTGACTCTCTCTCTAGGTGTCTTTTTAGGTCAATTAGTTCATCTGAGTCTTTTACTATTACGAATATGTCATCTACATAACGGCAGTATACAGTTGGTTTTTGTCTGCTACTGAAGACCCTATCTTCGATGGTTCCCATATAAAAATTAGCAAATAAAACTCCTAAGGGGGAGCCCATTGCTACTCCGTCTATTTGTAAATACATGTCTCCTTGTGGACTGATGAAAGGGGCTTCCTTTGTACATGCTTCGAGAAGACTTTTCAAGTGTGGCTCAGGTATGTCTAATTTGGGGGTGTTATCGTCTCTGTATACTCTGTCCAGTATCATTCCTATGGTTGTGTCGACTGGGACGTTGGTAAAAAGGGATTCAACGTCCAGGGAAGCGATGATTCCATCGGGCTGGGTAGATTTGATCAATTCTAGGAAATCTGCTGATGATTGTAGACTAAACTTACTTGGAGTGTATGGAGTTAGGAGTTCATTGAGTTTCTTTGCCAGGTGATAAGTTGGGGTTGGTATTTGGCTGATTATAGGGCGTAGTGGGTTACCTGGTTTATGCGTCTTAACATTGCCGTAGGCATAACCTAAGCCATAGTCGCCTTGAAGTTTATTGAAATGCACACTACCTTTCTTTGCGTTGATTGCTGTAATGGCTTTGTTTACTTTCCGCTTAAGGTCTTCTACGGGGTTCCTCGTGATTCGTTGAAATTTGGAGTCGTCACTTAGGATGTCGCTAATTTTGTTCATGTATTCATGGGTAGGAATCAATACATATGCTGCTGTTTTGTCGGCTTTTCTTATTGTTACGTCTTTCAGATTTTTTAGTTGTTTCGCTGCTTCTTTGAGTCGTGGGGTTAAGATTGTAGATGAATATGTTCCTCGTTTTTTCCCTGCTTCTGCAAGTAGTTCAGCTTGAAGTGTGTCAGTGGTGATGACTTTTTTGTTGTCTTCTAGCTTATGGATATCGTCCAGAAGCATTTCGATTTCCAGGCGTTTTTGATGCATCTTTGGTTTAGATAAGAATTGACAATTTAGACCAAGATTTAAGAGGTCTCGTTGGTCCTGGGTAAGATCATAAGAAGTCAGGTTAAAGTAGCCATCTTTAGGACGAGGGATTTTTAGCTGTCCACCGTTTAGGGATGTTAACTTACGGATTAGGGATGTTAGTATATATATATATATATATATATATATATATATATATATATATATATATATATATATATATATATATATATATATATATATATATATATATATATATATATATATATATAGTATAATAACAGCAAAAGGATATGCTGGGAGGAGACATTTTGGTGAGGGACGTGTTAGTGGGAGGGAGTGAGGCTGTCGTCTGCTGTGTCACTTGTCATGCAGATTCTTGTGGCCACTATGTTGATTGGACATCATACCAGTTTTCTTGTACAATTATGTTGAATAAAACATGCAGATACGTATATTAACGTGTGTGTGTGTGTGTGTGTATATATAGCGTATTAACAGCACAAACAGTATACTGGGAGGAGGATTTTTGGTGAGTGAGGTAGCATGGTCTGCTGGCTGTGGTATTGGCGGCCACTATATTGTTTGGACACCATAGCAGATTAGTAGTACATTTGGTTTACACATTTTATTATATAAATATAACACACCACACACTATTGAATTATATTATTGCAAAAAATGAGAAAAAATCCGAGACATTGAAATAATCAACACGTTCTTGCACTAGCTTACAGTCAATATTGGATTATTTAATAAGTGCATATGTGACATACTAATTGATTGTGAATATTTTAGTTTACCTTGAAAAGCTTCATAGAAAACACCAACCTCACCTAACCTTCTTTAAGATATTCATCTTATTGCTTCTTATTTACAAGTATTACTTAACCTATCAATGGTATAGGTTATGTAATAATTATAATTAAGAAGCAATAAGATGCTTATCTTAACATAATAAGGAGGTTAGGTGAGGTCGGTGTTTTCTATGAAGCTTTTCAAGGTAAACTAAAATATTTACAATCAATTAGTATGTCACATATGCACTTATTAAATATGCCAATATTGACTATACGCAAGTGCGAGAACGGGTCGAAATAATTAGGTAATAATGTCTTTGTGCCAACTGCTGCCTGCCGCGAGGTGGAGAAGACTGTCAGAGGACACTTACTCTGTCAACGCTTTAATTTTGCCAGACTTTCCCGCTTTATTGCAGCCAAAATATGTCACTTACGATTTGATTTTGATTTTCCCATGATCAGGGAACACAAATGAACATTTTTATATGATGAAACAAAAATTTTTAATAATATAATTTCTTGCACCTGGTGGTGTTGAAGGCTATTAAGGCAAGCGCCTCCCAGGGGTTATTTATTAAGTCTACCGTTTAATTATGGTAAGATTTAAATATAAAACCCCCAAAATGTGTGAAGGAAAGTTTACTGGTGAAAAAAGTTATAAAATGCACTCTGCTGAAATGTAATATATACAATTATTTAATTTTATAGTTATTAATCAAATCAATTACAGGTAGATTTCCCCCAAATAATTTATGGACCTTCGAACTGGATGAACCAGAAATGCTACACTGGTGCATCAAATACAGAAATTACTGGATCTTGAGCAACAAATATAATTTACAAGCCTTTGAACCTAGATGGGTACTTAATGATCCTAGATCACACTGGTCCATCAAATTAAATAAACCAGTGCAATAAATCAATATTATATTAAACACATATCACCAGTCATAGACTGGTCAGTAGCCTAGACTCACAGCCGTTTCAAGGAGCTTATCCACCAAATTCGTGGAGTGTGATACCCATGGAGTTTTATCACATAAATTAAATAAAACCAAATTGTGGCTTTATTTTTACAGAGTTTATCTACTAGATTGTGGTGTTAAATTCGCGAAAGGTCACTAATAAAATAATTATTACTACCAAAATAACACCGGTGGTTAATGAGAGGCTACCAACAACAATTGTGTATATAATTTATCTAAGAAGAGAAGTGTTTAAAATATAAACTAAAACTCCAATTAAAATATATTGCACTCTGTGTCTATTACACAATATTCTAGTAGCTAGATCCCAACCTTCTTTAGGGAAGGATGTTACCATTGACTAGTGTTGAACTAAATACTGATCAACATAGTCCCATTTATATTACCATAGCCTAGTGTTGTACTAAATATTGAACAATCTAGCACCATTAATTAATTATGCAGGCCCTTATATCTGGTGGGATCAATACCAGCACAAGTTGTGTTGTGTATCAATAATTATTTTCATATTTTATATATTTACCTATAATCATTTCAACGTTTAGTATTAATGAGTGTCTCTGTACCAACTAAACATGATAAAGAAAGGCTAACTTGCAGTACTCCTACAGGGACACACCTTCTATTTACTGGTAATCAGGGATAAAGAAATGCAATCACCTGTTCGACACACAAAGAAGACAAGTAGTAGTAAGGAGGGCATACAAAGTGGATAGGCAGCTGGTGCCCCCTGGAGGGCCAGATTTCACACATAATAATGAGTTAGTATGTTATTATGCTGTATTTTATTATATATCATTTAAATACATTGCCCAATGGCAATATTCTTATGTCCCTTTGTATGAAAAACTGACAACCACTTTTTTTTTCTCTCTCCTTTGTTTCAATTCGGATTTTATTGTGACTTCTACATCTTGGAGAACGCATATCTGTCACTAAGCATGTGAAGTTGTAACGAAATTGGTCAACATGCTAATCAGCCACAGGTGGCTGAATTTGGGACTAATTTTTTGGGCCACATATACATACAAATTTCAAATTCTATTATCTTTGTCTCTTTAGGTTGTATTGGTGAATGAGGACCATATTAAGGCCTTATTACTTTTATATGGGCAATAGTTACCACAATATATATGTTTGTTAGAAGAACATAAGAATGAAGGTAATTACAGAAGGTCTGTTGGCCCATATGAGGCAGCTCCTATTTATGTCCACCCAATCTCATACATATATATGTCGGTCCTACTATTAGACAGTTAAGGAGCACAGTGTCTGTTATACAGTTATCCCTAACGTATCCCTACATATATATATTTTTTTTGGGGAGGGGGGAAGTAATGTAAATATGGTAGGGAGTAGGGAGCCGGTCGGCCGAGCGGACAGCACGCTGGACTTGTGATCCTGTGGTCCTGGGTTCGATCCCAGGCACCGGCGAGAAACAATGGGCAGAGTTTCTTTCACCCTATGCCCCTGTTACCTAGCAGTAAATAGGTACCTGGGTGTTAGTCAGCTGTCACGGGCTGCTTCCTGGGGGTGGAGGCCTGGTCGAGGACCGGGCCGCGGGGACACTAAAGCCCCGAAATCATCTCTAGATAACCTCTAGATGTAAAGACACATGGTGAGAATCGGTCAGAAACTGAATTTTTTATCAGGTCTCAAATTTAAAATTCCTGTTTTAGAGATAATTGAAGTTGAAGTTATTGAAAATGAATAATTCGAATAATGCTAAGGTATATGGATGCCTTAGAATTAAGAACTTTGCACATAGTGTGTAAATATGGTGGGAATCGGACAGAAGCTTAAATTTGTATCAGGTCTCATATTTGAAATCCCGGTTTTAGAGATAATTGAAGTTGAAATTATTGAAAATTAATATGGTATTTCTAATTAAAGAATTTTCTTGAATGTTTTAGTAAACATTTCTTGGGATTTGTACTCGAGTATAAGAAAGTTATAGGTCAATATGTGTTTAGATTAAGTTTAGGTTCATGAAAAATCAATTCAAATGGGATTGTTGAACAGACAACTGTGCACTATATATGTAAATATGGTTAGAATAGATCAGAGACTCGATATTTTTATGCTTATTACAGTTGAAACTCTAGTTATAGTGATAAATGAAGTCGAAGTTATCGACAATGAATAATGTAGTATTCATTAATTTTCTTGTATGTTTTAATAAGCATTGTTTAACATTCATACTCAAATATGTGAAAGTTGTCGGCCAATATGTGTTGAAATGATGTCAAGAAAAAATAACAAAAAAAACAAAATATAAAGGTAATTATAATAATTAAAATGATATAGGGGATATATTTAGGGATCTACTTTATGTAAGTGAAAAGCCCTGATCTTGTCCCTAATCATCGAAACCACCAAAAGAGGCAAAGAAAACTGAACTTGAAATCTGTGAAAAAGTAAGCCAAAAAAAAATACAAGTTCTGCAAGTTGTAACTGATTTATTTGTTGACCAATTTAATTTTATCTTCACATAGGTAGGACAATTATACACTCTCCAGGATGTAGAAGTTACACCAAAATTTGATAATAAACAAAGGAGAAAAAAAAAGAAAAAAGAAATTTCCCCTAAAAATAAATATTTGGGGACATTGGTGCAAGTAACAGATATTAACATTGGGCAATGTATTTATATGATGTATAACATCATATAAATACATCATATAAAATAGAGCAAAATAACATACTTACTCCTTACTATGTGTGTTGTTAAGTATTACGTAGCAATGATATAATGGCACCAGCTGCATATCCTCCTTATGGAAACTTCTAACTATTTTTCTTCTTATTTGTGTGTCGGACAGGTGCTTGTAACTATATTACTGCATTATTCTTCAGTTCCTGTTATTAGGAGCTGTTCCCCTTATCAACAAAACGTTCTTCGGTTTAAAAAATTCGTCTAAAATAAATTTCTGAAAATATTTTAATGAAACTTTCACGACACTGAAGATAATAATTTAGAGATTTGTTTAACATTTATAAGTAATTTTTACATAATTCAAATATTTTTCGCTTCTTGACCCCTAAGGCTGAGCAGCCTACGGGTTAATGTACAATAACCTCGAAGGAGGTAGTATTTTAGCCTGGTGATATAAAACTGACCCTTGGCTACTATCGTTAGTAATTGCTCAAGATTATAAGCAAGTACCCTAGTTACATTAGTAACAATATAATAGGCCCTGTAAATTCCAACCAAGCAGTCAACAAAGCTGGTCTAGAAACAAAACTGAAAAGGACCCAAAACGACTTAAGGGTCACTTAACAAGGCAGATTAATAAATGCCATGATCTGTCACAACAAACTCCAGTTGAACATATTGAACTAAAACCTACTTGCAAGTTGCAACAAGTATGAGCAAGTCAAACGCCAAATAGAAAGTATTTAGCTGAATTTGCCAACACCAATGCAAGTACTGGTGTATTATATGGTATTATGGATGATCTGGCAAATTATGAGGATGACACTCAAGCCAGGTTAAATCCTTTTGTCAAATTAATTGCCCAGAGTAAAGCCACAAAAACAGCTGCAACTAACACTACTCATCCAGAAGTTAAACGACCTTCAGTCCGTTTACCCACATTCTTTGGAACTGAGGATGAAAATTGGAAAAACGTCTGGAATTTGTTGATACTGTGGATTCTAAACCCAAAATTCTTAAAACCACCAAATTCACATACCTACGCAGTCAACTTAAAGGTGAAACTAAAAAGGTGGTAACAAATTTAACCCTAAATAGTGACAGCTATGATCTTGCAGTTCAGCTCCTTAAAGATAATTATGATAACACAGAGCGAGCTGGCACACATTTAGTTTAAAAATTTTTGGACTTGCCCCCAACTAATGAAACCACTGACTAACTCCAAGCCTTCAGATTGTAGCTTGAGTCATTACAAAAAGCACTCAGCCTTAAGGTTGATATAAATAGTGCTGAGTGGGTAACTAAAATTAACGAATGATGCAAATAACCCAGTGAGACTATGGATAGGTTGAGTTCCCTGTATAGCATATATTCTCTGACAGTTCAGGAGATTACAGAAGGTTTACGCTCTGTTGTAGAATGACCACGAGCAAATACAGATAGTAAACCAACAACCAAACCCTCGTTAATCACCAATAATAAACCAAAGAGTATACCCGGTACTCTAACTAAACATAAACCATTTAACTCCACCCCACGAGGGAAATTTGGCAGTGTGGGCACATATGGAGTGCGGTCTCTCAAAGTCTTGTAGCGAGTAGATTAGGCCATTCATATACTAGCTCCAAGCTCATTAGCTTAATGAGAGAGTAGCACAACTCTCAGTAGCACTAATGACTAAACTCAAACCTTTTCTCTAAATACAGTTAACATTCCTTCCATCCTTCCAACCTATTGGAGGATGATGAGGGGAGGTGTGGTCCAAACATATAAGCGATCGAGAAGCGAATAATCATCAGAATAATTTCCACAGTGATTCAGTTAACTTCAGTACATACGCTTGAGAGTTACCACACACTTTCTACCTCAAGAATGTAGCACTCGACATATTCAGTTCTAACCGACCCCAAGACGCTTCAACTTCGATACAGAGCAGACAGTAAACTCCGACTGCATCGAGCTCTGTGTCAAAGCCAAAGCATCGTGGGGTCGGTTAGAACTGAATATGCCGAGTACTACATTCTTGAGGTAGAAAGTGTGTGGTAATTCTCAAGTGTATGTAGTGAAGTTAACTGAATCACTGTGGAAATTGTACTGATGATTACACACTTCTTGATCGCTTATATGATTGAACTACACCTCATCTAAACCTAATCCAATAGGTTGGAAGGAATGTTAACTGTATTTACGGAAATGATTTGAGTTTAGTCATTACCCGCCAAACACACACCGAAACTACGACATTGGTACAACGTTCGAACAAGTTTTAACACCTTCTAACCAGTTATAACAACCAATATAGCAAGTTGTAACAACGTTTAAATACGTCATAAACACGTTAAGCCAAGATGTAACAACTTTATTACAAGTTGTAACAAGCGGAAAATAGAGACAGTTTCGGTTTGTGTTTCCAGGGTAGTGATACTGAGAAATGTTCTACTCTCTCTCATTAAGCTCATGAGTTTAGAGCGAGTATATTATTGGCATAATCTACTAGCTACAGTCTACAGTTACTGTTTCACCCAAGGTGGTGACTCCCAAATGTGCTGTAGGCTGGATTACATGTTTATTCTGTAATGAAGTACATTCCATATACCACTGCACTAATTACCTTGACCGTACTACACGTGTAAAGCGACTCAAGGAATTGCATAAATGCACTAAGTGCATCAGGTTGTTTAACACCGATACATGTACAACCCAACTGCAAACCTGCAACAGGTGCGATAAAGGGCAACACTACTCAGTACTGTGTGGAGACATAAAATTAAAGTTCTCCAAAGCCAAGGTGGAGGAAGAGGCTTCCATCACCGTCCTGTTCTGCAAAGAAGGAAAGGATATAAGTGCCGTGTCGACAAAGTCTAAGAAAAATGTGACTTTGCCAACTGCCCAGGTTACAATAAAAAACAGTATGGCTGAGGTCAACACCCACGGGTTTTTTGACCAAGGGTCCCAAAAAACATTTGTCACCCAAGAAGTGGCAGATAACTTAAAATTGAAACCTTTTGCACAGGAAAAACTAAATATAACAGGGTTCCTGACCAACACAGGACCCCAAGTCTGAAAGTGGTCTAACCATTAGTATATTTAGGCGGTTATGTGCGACCTGTATAAGCCATTGTAGTAGACAAAATCCCATCCGACCAATATGATCATGGTCTAGGGACAACAGCCAAATAATTACAAAAAAGGGGAATTAAGTTGCCTGGTAACAAAATCACGTCTGACCACCTCTTCAGCATTGGATTCCTTGTACGTTCAGAATATTACCATAAATTCATCACTAGACAATTCATCACTCTAAATGGCAGGAAATGAACCTGTTATTGTCTGTGGGAGGCAATTTGCTCACTGGATCAGTTTTGAGTTTGAAACAACCCACATCTTTAGACAACCAACATGTCAACCTATAGATGGTGGCGTAACTAGGTTGAGAACAGCCACCACTTAAATTCAGAGACTTGTCTAAGGATGAGCTTGAACCCCTTGTACATAAATTATAAAATAATACCTGGATTCATTTGTCTACTGGGACAACCAATACTGGGTCAGGTTACCATGGAAGCTGAATCATCCTTAGATGCCAGTAAATCATTTCATGATTTACTGGCATCAATTAAGGTCTTAGGTGTTGGACTTAAATAGTCAACCTGGGAACCTGAAATTGTAACAAGCCATAATACAACAACAACAACAACTCGATAACAAATTCATCGAAGTTGTAACCAATGATGACCCCAAGGAAGGACACTATTGTTATGACCCCCAGGTACCCAAGTGAGGTAGGTGCCTTGTGAGTTATTCTACCCACCTGACTATAGTTAGAAGTCTGGGAGAGAAACTGAATAGAGTAAACGTCGGTGAATTATGACCGAAAAGAAAACCAGCAGAGGACAAGCATCATATAGAAGTGAGTGAGAGTCAAAATGTCAAAATGTTTACATTTTGTTACGTGACGTGACGCAGACGGAAGTCGTAATGCGTCACTTGAGTTGCTACAGTCGTCAGGAATGGACGTACGTCGGATTCCTCCTGGGAAGAATGAACAATATATTTCCCAGTTTGGTGGATGAGTGAAGGCTACATATTACAAAGTGTGAGAGAAATGCTTGGGACGTCGTAAGTCATTTCTCAGTGATCAGGAATAATATTAGGGACGGCCTGAAGCGTACTTGATTGTCGTATCCTCTGTGGACCCTAATGTGTGTTATCCTTCGGGTGGAAGACAGTAAGCAGGTGTTTCTCTGTGAAGCCTGCCAGGCGACATCGTGCTCTCAAGACAAGACTGAAGGGAAGCTTCGAGAGACAGTCCAAAAGGATTTTGGTGGACGATCAAGCGTAGTGCCAATTTGGAGCGCCCAGGGCGAGTATCGCCAGATCGTCACTTTCTGCACGGAGTGCACTTAATTAGTTGATAGACAGTCTATTATTGATCGATCGTGTGCCCGGTGATCATAAGAGAAGTTTACGAATATTTGTTAGATATTTCATGAAGATAGTAAGGATATATAAGGAGTTAGAGATGATGGGACATGTTGGAGGCGAGAGTGACGCATGCTTGCTCTCCGGAGGTCAGTGAGCGACCAAGGGGCTTAGCCCCTGGGGTACGCCTCAAAGGTTGATTTCGGTGTGGACACGCCTAGGAATGGGGGAGGACCCATCTCAGTAAGACCGGTAAGGAGATGTCGGAAGGCGATATTAATGTAAATATATATTATTTATGTGTTGCTAGGGAAATTGTTATTATTGTTTGGTAATGGAATTAGGTTTGTGTGGGGGAGAAGTTCGTGAAGGAGCTCCGTGTCTGATGAAGATTACATGGTGAACTTCAGTGGTGGAGCAAAGCTTCAGTGTTAATATAGAACTTCGAGTGTAGTGGATCTATACGTGTCGTTATTAAAGCTGCTTAGAGGATCTTCACTGACACTGAGTGGGATTTCAAGTAGCAGCAGATATTGGAGGACTGCAGGAGTACCTACCTGATATTTTGAGGACCCAAAGACAGTCGATCTTAGTGGTGGGCCTCAGGACATAAAACGGAGGATTGTAGAGACACTTTGATATGTATGCAGGATTGCATGAGTACATATGGCGTGAGTGACGCAATGCAAGATGAGAAAATCTTATATTTCTTGTTGAAGAAATTCTTTATATTTTAGTTAGGCAAATCAAGCAGTGAGGAGGCAGCAGGTTAAGGGCTGAAAATTGAGCAGCAGCCTAGTGCCGTTTATTTGAGGAAAACTGGAGATGATATTAGAGTGAAGCCGGTTTATAGCAGCCTAGGGTATATATATATAAATATATATTATATATATATTGGAGGGGATCCAAACATTCCCTCTAATGTGTTATGTGTGGTTTCCTCCGAGGCTATGATTCCCATTGTTCCTGTCAGAGGTGGTACTCCCTTCCAATATATATATATATATATATATATATATATATATATATATATATATATATATATATATATATATATATATATATATATATATATATATATATATATATATATATATATATATATATATATATGTCGTACCTAGTAGCCAGAACGCACTTCTCGGCCTACTATGCAAGGCCCGATTTGCCTAATAAGCCAAGTTTTCATGAATTAAATGGTTTTCGACTACCTAACCTAACTAACTTTTTCGGCTACCTAACCTAACCTAACCTATGAAGATAGGTTAGGTTAGGTAGGGTTGGTTAGATTTGGTCATATATCTACGTTAATTTTAACTCCAATAAAAAAAATTGACCTCATACGTAGTGAAATGGGTAGCTTTATCATTTCATAAGAAAAAAATTAGAGAAAATATATTAATACAGGAAAACTTGGCTTATTAGGCAAAATGGGCCTTGCATAGTAGGCTGAGAAGTGCATTCTGGCTACTAGGTACGACATATATATATATTGTGACGGTAACGCGTTGGTGTTCGGCTGTTCAAAGCTAGGGGTATGGCCTCGTCACATAGTATTAAAAAAAAATAGAAAATCTGGAACTTCGTCTGTGGTAAGGTAAGGAGAAGACACACAAAACACAAGTAAACTTTAACAATGGAATTTTAATTACGTTAAATAAATCAAAACATGAATAAAATGGACAAACAAATTCGTATAATAAAATCAATCAATCAAAATAATAAGAATAATTAAATGACACAATGAAAAGTTACGTTAAGACAAGTGAGCAAAATAACAAGAAGTGCAATAGACAAGTAAATGAGAGGTGCTGGAATATTGGCTTTAAGCTATCACCTCTCTCAGTACACGTACGCCAAAGCTTACGTCTAGCAGGAAGAAATGTTAACTGTGAGAAAGCACGGAATATTCTGAGGACCGAGGTCGTGGCGGCCCCAGACATCAAGTAGTATGGGGGGGTGAGTGCAGTTGCAGCCAGACCGGCGACCAATCAGCGAGGGGCCGGCAGCGAGACAGGTAGTTTGGCGGTTTGAGTCTGAGCAGGTGTCCCTGGCGGCATACGTTTTGCGCTCTGGCAAACCTTGGAGATGTTGTTGTCGTTGTTGGACATTTCTTCCATTGTAGTTTTATATAGTTGTATCGACGTAATTGTGGAGGGAAGAGCAGGCTCAATCTCTTGAAAAAGATTATTGTCACAATATATATATATATATATATATATATATATATATATATATATATATATATATATATATATATATATATATATATGGGGAGGGGTGCCTGGTTGTCATATATATATATATATATATATATATATATATATATATATATATATATATATATATATATATATATATATATATGACAACCAGGCACCCCTCCCCACCCGTGCCAAAAACACCCACCGCAGGAAAGTATCAACAGCAGAACCGAGGCATCCAAAATCAGAGCAACAGTCAGCAAGAAAATAGAAGAAGGCGATCAGAGTCATCACCAGTGAAATAGGGGCGATCAGAGTCATCACCAGTGAAGACACAGTTGCCACCAGGGATGCCCATACAGCACAAGCCCTGAGGGAAAAACACCCACCCAGAGCTCCTCGTGACGACAGTGTTTCCCTAGTCGGTGTCACCAGAGCAGAACCCCTGTGTGTGCTCGAATCCATGATGCATAAAGCAGCTTTATCCTTCCCACCAGGATCAGCAGGTGGGTTCACAGGACTACGACCCAACCACATCAAACAAATGCTCAACCCTGCACTGGGAGACATTGCACAGGGCCTCCTGGTGGAACTAACTAGATTCGCCAACACATGTCTAGCTGGCAACATACCAGAGACCATACGGCCTCTCTTTTTTGGCGCTACCCTCTGTGCCCTGAGGAAAAAAGATGGAGGAATCAGACCGATAGCTGTGGGCAATTCACTCCGGCGTCTCGTCGCTAAGGCTGCTGCTAGAGCAGTTAGTCAGGCAGCAGCCGACATGCTGAAGCCAAAACAGCTTGGGTTTGGCATTCCCCAAGGGTGTGAGGCAGCGGCTCATGCAGCTAGAGCCTACATTGCCAACATTACGAATGAAAAAGCCTTGATAAAGCTGGACTTCAAAAATGCTTTCAATCTGGTTAGAAGGGATGCAGTACTCAGTGCAGTTCATCGCCTTTTTCCTTCCCTCTACCCGTTTGTAAACTCATGCTACAGCAAGAATCTAACTCTGCTTTTTGGGGAACATGAAATTGAATCACAAGAAGGTGTCCAACAAGGTGACCCCCTTGCTCCTTTTCTGTTCTGCCTAGTTATCAAGGAAGTCACCGATAACCTGTCCAGTGAGCTCAACATTTGGTTTTTGGATGATGGTACTCTAGCCGGCTCCCCAGCCTCACTCTTGGACGACATAAGAATAATCCAGGAGCAAGGAGGAAGCCTAGGCCTCACCCTGAACCCTTCCAAGTGCGAAATAACCTCCACCAATCAGCACATAATAGAGCAAATAAAGGTTGTTTTGCCTGACATTCATACAACCAACCCTGAGGACAGCACACTCCTAGGTGCTCCTCTTGGAAAGAATGCCATCGACGGGGTCCTTGGTAAGAAGATCACTGACCTGAAGAGGATGAACGAGAGGATTGAAGACATCGATGCTCATGATGCACTTTACCTCATCACCAGATGCTTGTCCCTCCCCAGGCTGACCTACTTTCTAAGATGTTCGCCATCTTTCAACAATATTAAATTAGAAGAGTATGACAGCTTGCTGAAATCAACACTAGAAAAAGCCCTCAATCTTTCCCTCAGCGACTCACAGTGGAAACAGGCCTCCCTTCCTGTCAGACTCTGGGGCCTTGGCGTGCGCACAGCAACACAAATTGCTGTACCAGCGTTCCTGTCCTCTTCAGTGGGGTCTGACAACTTAGTGAAGGAAATCCTACCTGAGCACCTAGTTCAACAGGCAGGGGTGCATGATCCCAGCTTCACAGACTGCACAACCAAATGGGTCTCTCTCGCAGGACCAGCACCCCAACCACCGCCTTCTGAAGCCCATAAGCAATCCAGCTGGGATCGCCCCATGGCCGACCAAGAAGCTGCAACGTTGCTAGAAGCTGCGACAACACCACATGACACTGCCCGACTTAGAGCTGTAGCAGCTCCCCATGCAGGTGATTTCCTATTAGCAACCCCAATGTCAGCAGCCAGGAGGATGGCATGCAAGACACGGCGAGGTTAATGACATTATTAAGAGAAGCCTTACCACAGCCGGTTGTCCAGCAGAGAGAGAGCCCCGTCACCTAATGTCCCGCAACTCTGATGAGCCTGTCGGTCGCCCAGACGGAATTACGGTGAACCCTTGGAAGAATGGTAGACAGTTGGTGTGGGACTACACTTGCGTTTCAACTTTAGCCAATACCTATGTTGACTTCAGTGCTACACAAGCAGGAGCTGCCAATCACCGGGAAGCGGCCAAGTCACGTAAATACAGAGACCTTGAGCACCACTACAATTTTGTCCCCATTGCCTCAGAGACACTTGGTGCCTGGGGTAAAAGTGCTGCTAGCTTTTTGAAGGAGTTGGGGTCTAAGCTAATCGAAACAACTAGAGACCCTAGAGCTGCCAGTTTTCTTTTTCAGCGCCTTAGTGTGGCAATCCAGAGAGGAAATGCTCACTGCATCCACGGTTCCTGCCCGCCATCTGAAGAGCTGGAGGAGCTGTTCAACTTGTGACAAGCAGCCTTGTACCCTGCATGTAATCAATATTGTAACTTTTTTGTGTAATGACATTTTCAAATAAAGTTAGATAAATATACACACTTAACAAAAGAATAGGGGTGGTAGAAGAAAATATCAGTGTTCAGTGAGGATCCACAAGGTCTTCTCTGAGTACTCTTTATTTTCTTCTCCGAGGCTATGGGTCCCTACACTTGCACCAGAGGTGGTACCCCTTCTAGGTTTTATATATATATATATATATATATATATATATATATATATATATATATATATATATATATATATATATATATATATATATATATATATATATATTTATATATATATATATATATATATATATATATATTTATATATATATATATATATATATATATATATATATATATATATATATATATATATATATATATATATATATATATATATATATATATGTCGTACCTAGTAGCCAGAACGCACTTCTCAGCCTACTATGCAAGGCCCGATTTGCCTAATAAGCCAAGTTTTCCAGAATTAATATATTTTCTCAAATTTTTTTCTTATGAAATGATAAAGCTACCCATTTCATTATGTATGAGGTCAATTTTTTTTTATTGGAGTTAAAATTAACGTAGATATATGACCGAACCTAACCAACCCTACCTAACCTAACCTAACCTATCTTTACAGGTTAGGTTAGGTTAGGTAGCCGAAAAAGTTAGGTTAGGTTAGGTTAGGTAGGTTAGGTAGTTGAAAAACAATTAATTCATGAAAACTTGGCTTATTAGGCAAATCGGGCCTTGAATAGTAGGCTGAGAAGTGAGTTCTGGCTACTAGGTACGACATATATATATATATATGTCGTACCTAGTAGCCAGAACTCACTTTTCAGCCTACAATGCAAGGCCCAATTTGCCTAATAAGCCAAGTTTTCATGAATTAATATATTTTCTCTAATTTTTTTCTTATGCAATGATAAAGCAACCTATTTCATTATGTAAGAGGTCAATTTTTTTTTATTGGAGTTAAAATTAACGTAGATATATGACCGAACCTAACCAACCCTACCTAACCTAACCTAACCTATCTTTATAGGTTAGGTTAGGTAGCCGAAAAAGTTAGGTTAGGTTAGGTTAGGTAGGTTAGGTAGTCGAAAAGCAATTAATTCATGAAAACTTGGCTTATTAGGCAAATCGGGCCTTGCATAGTAGGCTCAGAAGTGAGTTCTGGCTACTAGGTACGACATATATATATATATATATATATATATATATATATATATATATATATATATATATATATATATATATATATATATATATATATATATATATAAGATAAGAACATATAAGATATGTTCTTGTCTTGTAAGGACAAGACAAGAACATATCGATGCCAACACAGAAGACAATGTCCAACATAACAGGCCAATTACGCTGGATTAATCTTTGTGTTTAGATAGGAGATGCCTCGTATGGGCCAATAAGCCTTCTGCAGCCCCTATGTTTAGCCCTTATGTATCCCCCCATGTTTTCACCTTCATAGTATTATCACCTGACCTAATGCGGGTATAAAATCAACTAGTATTGTAAGATCTGTTCACTTGAGAATGAACCATGGAGGTTCGAAACGTCGTGCAAATTATACAAATAAGTGTAATACACTCTATAGTAAATCACTTCTTTTCTTCACCTTAAAAGTACGAAAATGAGTTTTGGAGAACTCCTATTTCAATTAAGCCCTGATGCTAAGAAAATAGTTAGAGGGATAGAAGCCCTAAACCAGAAAATAATTAATACAGAATATGCGGTCATATTCAATGAAACATGTTTGAAAGAAAACCTGCTGCCAGTATACACCAATATATATATATATATATATATATATATATATATATATATATATATATATATATAAAATATATATATATATATATATATATATATATAAAAGAAGTAGATAGTTCGAGATATATATCTCGAACTATCTACTTCTTTTGTAAGGTCTGATGGCGTAGTGGGTTAAAGCATACTAGTTATGCCAGCTACTGGAAGGTAGTTGTGCTTTCTGGGTTCGAGTCCCACTGGTGGGTGTTGTCCAAAGATTGTTTATCTTCACTTGTGGTTTATGCAAGTATAGGCTTATAAGCTGGACACGAGTTCTCTCACATTGACAGTGGCTTGACGAAAATTGCAGACTGACCCCTCACTCATCTGGTGCCTTCGGGAGGTAGAGATGTTTGAGATATATATATCTCGAACTATCTACTTCTTTTGTAAGGTCTGATGGCGTAGTGGGTTAAAGCATACTAGTTATGCCAGCTACTGGAAGGTAGTTGTGCTTTCTGGGTTCGAGTCCCACTGGTGGGTGTTGTCCAAAGATTGTATATATATATATATATATATATATATATATATATATATATATATATATATATATATGTTCCTCACGTGTGCCCCAAAGAATGAGGTGATTTGGTAAAATGCTATGCCCAAGATATATATATATATATATATATATATATATATATATATATATATATCTTGGGCATAGCATTTTACCAAATCACCTCATTCTTTGGGGCACACGTGAGGAACACAAATGCGAACAAGCCTGAATGGTCCCCAGGACAATATGCAACTGAAAACTCACACCCCTGAAGTGACTCGAACCCATACTCCCAGATGCCACGCAACTGGTATGTACAAGACGCCTTAATCCACTTGACCATCACGACCGGACATAATGAGGTGATAGCCGAGGCTATTTGAACCACCCCACCGCCGGCACTCAGATAGTAATCTTGGGCATAGCATTTTACCAAATCACCTCATTCTTTGGGGCACACGTGAGGAACACAAATGCGAACAAGCCTGAATGGTCCCCAGGACAATATGCAACTGAAAACTCACACCCCAGAAGTGACTCGAACCCATACTCCCAGATGCCACGCAACTGGTATGTACAAGACGCCTTAATCCACTTGACCATCACGACCGGACATAATGAGGTGATAGCCGAGGCTATTTGAACCACCCCACCGCCGGCACTCGGATAGTAATCTTGGGCATAGCATTTTACCAAATCACCTCATTCTTTGGGGCACACGTGAGGAACACAAATGCGAACAAGCCTGAATGGTCCCCAGGACAATATGCAACTGAAAACTCACACCCCAGAAGTGACTCGAACACATACTCCCAGATGCCACGTAACTGGTATGTACAAGACGCCTTAATCCACTTGACCATCACGACCGGACATAATGAGGTGATAGCCGAGGCTATTTGAACCACCCCACCGCCGGCACTCGGATAGTAATCTTGGGCATAGCATTTTACCAAATCACCTCAAATTCAAATTCAAATAGCCTCGGCTATCACCTCATTATGTCCGGTCGTGATGGTCAAGTGGATTAAGGCGTCTTGTACATACTAGTTGCGTGGCATCTGGGAGTATGGGTTCGAGTCACTTCTGGGGTGTGAGTTTTCAGTTGCATATTGTCCTGGGGACCATTCAGGCTTGTTCGCATTTGTGTTCCTCACGTGTGCCCCAAAGAATGAGGTGATTTGGTAAAATGCTATGCCCAAGATTACTATCCGAGTGCCGGCGGTGGGGTGGTTCAAATAGCCTCGGCTATCACCTCATTATGTCCGGTCGTGATGGTCAAGTGGATTAAGGCGTCTTGTACATACCAGTTGCGTGGCATCTGGGAGTATGGGTTCGAGTCACTTCTGGGGTGTGAGTTTTCAGTTATATATATATATATATATATGACAATGTCAGACCACGGAGGAAAAATGAAACAGGAAATTTCCTTAAGTACTTTCGTATATTAAATACATCTTCAGAAGGTCATTTTACAGATCGAGTGATGGGTATAAATAGGCAGGAAGGAGTGGTGAAGTAAGGTGAGGTACAATACTTGGACAACGCAGACGGCCCATTGGCCCATCAGATGCACCCAATTGGCACATCCGATGTAGCCCAATGACCCATCTGATACAGCAGACATACAAGCATAATATATAGGAAATTATAACATAAAGAAGTAAATATATACAATAAATTAGTGAGACAAATGTTTATCAATGATTCTACTTAAATCGCCCTTTAGCTGATCTATTAGAAATGGATCTAAGTTATATTGACCACTGCTAATATTCAAATTACTTTCTTTGGTGATCTGTATCAAAGCAGATTCAATTATGTTTCTGTTATAGGTGCTTTTACAATTTGTTATAGAAGAAGCACTCTCCCAATCAATTTGGTGAGCTTTTTCTGACAAATGCGCAAACAAAGCATTAGACAATTGGCCATGTCTTACAGAGTATTTATGTTGCGATATTCTACATTTTAAATCTTTAGATGTTTGCCCGACATAGAACTTATTACATTCCTTACAAGGTATTTTATAAATGACGCAATTATCAATACGAGGGCTGTTCCTTACTAATAGCTTACCAACAGTGTTTTCGTGAAATGAAATGTGATCCATTTCTAATAGATCAGCTAAAGGGCGATTTAAGTAGAATCATTGAAAAACATTTGTCTCACTAATTTATTGTATATATTTACTTCTTTATGTTATAATTACCTATATATTATGCTTGTATGTCTGCTGTATCAGACATACAATCGGACACTTGGATTTATTAATCGCAGCGTTAGTAACAAGACACCTGGTGTGGTTCTCAAGCTATATCTTGCTCTAGTTAGGCCCCATTTAGATTATGCAGTTCAGTTTTGGTCGCCATATTATAGAATGGATATAAATTCACTTGAACGTGTCCAGCGTAGGATGACTAAGTTAATTCCCCAAATTAGAAATCTTTCATATGAAGAAAGATTAACAAAGCTTAAGTTGCATTCACTGGAAAGGCGAAGAGTTAGGGGTGACATGATAGAGGTTTACAAGTGGATGAATGGACATAACCGGGGGGATATTAATAGGGTATTAAAAGTATCAACACAGGACAGAACACGAAACAATGGATATAAATTGGATAAGTTTAGATTTAGGAAAGACTTGGGTAAATACTGGTTCAGTAACAGGGTTGTTGATTTGTGGAACCAATTGCCGCGTAACATTGTGGAGGTGGGGTCCCTCGATTGTTTCAAGCACGGGTTGGACAAGTATATGAGTGGGATTGGGTGGTTATAGAATAGGAGCTGCCTCGTATGGGCCAATAGGCCTTCTGCAGTTACCTTTGTTCTTATGTTCTTATGTTCTTATCAGATGGGCCATTGGGCTACATCGGATGTGCCAATTGGGTGCATCTGATGGGCCAATGGGCCGTCTGCGTTGTCCAAGTATTGAACCTCACCTTACTTCACCACTCCTTCCTGCCTATTTATACCCATCACTCGATCTGTAAAATGACCTTCTGAAGATGTATTTAATATACGAAAGTACTATATATATATATATATATATATATATATATATATATATATATATATATATATATATATATATATATATATATATATATATATATATATATATATGGGAGATGACTGGGAGTTTCATTGCTGCACCAGTTTGCTCCCAGGTGTGTGTTTATATTGAACTTGTCCTGACCTGTACTTTATCCACTTGTGTTCTCGAGAACATCCTCATAAAACAACTGATCTCCTGTCCCTATTTGACATTAAACGTTTCTGTAAAAAAAAAAAAAAAAAAAAAAAAAAAAAAAAAAAAAAAAAAAAAAAAAAAAAAAAAAAAAAAAAAAATATATATATATATATATATATATATATATATATATATATATATATATATATATATATATATATATATATATATATATATATATATATATATATTAGGTTAGAGGTTGTTCCCAAATAAATATGACGTTGAACCCGTCTCCAAGTATATAGCGATTACAGGGCGATCTCCCAACTTTTTATATGCACTCCAGTTTCCCTTGCTGAACGGTCGATGAGAGCAGCAGTGAGGTTGGTGTTGTCGACTTTATTTTTTACCAGGGAGTGGTTGGGGTCTCTGTTCGCTAGTAAATAAAGTAAAGTGCAGTATCAAGTTTGAAAAATCCCCAACCCATGATACTATTTGCCGCACCATGCCATAACGAAAAAATCAGCCACTATCCCACTGAGGATAGTATTTTAAAGGAAGTATCACTATGGGGCAAACTACCCCTACAATATAATTCAGTTACTCCCTGCTAATGTTTTTCTAATGTTTAATATGAAGAGGCACAGCATGGACCCATGTCTAATTAATTTATTTATATACAAGAGATTACATTGTGTTTATGGGAGTACATAGCATTGATGTTTAACATTCTTGCAAAGCCACTGTCATGCATACTGTTTCATGCAGGTCCTTAATCTGATAAGTAATTAGGTAATTTGTTACAAAATTTTAAGAATATTAACAGGTATATTGTAAATAAATTTAAAAAAATTAATAGGCATATTGTAGCAAAATTTGAGGATTATCAACAGGTACATTGCAGCATAATATGAGGATTATTAATATTGTGTACAGTTATGCTGCACACATAACTATTACGAAAATAGCTCGCTACATATGTAAGTTACTCATGTTAAAACAGTACTTGTTGTCAATATTGCCAAACGGTCAACATTGATGTTTCACCATGATGCGTCACCCAACAGAGCCAATTTGGCAGTCGACCTATCGGAAAATCTTTACACAAACTGCTCTTATTAGATGGTACATACAAATGAAAGATGTTTTGAGTGTAGCACAAAATTTACAGATTGTTGAAACATAATACAGCCCATCTTATAGCATATAGATGTTATATCCCATAAGAATCCATAGTGTTTGAAGAGGTTCAGTGTGCTTGCAAATATAACTGAGTTTACCTGAGAGCCACAAATACTAGTGACCGCGATGAGGACAGGAAGCCGAAGGTTTGTCGAAAGTCCCCCATTTGTCTTGATCTTATCCAGCTGTACTTTAAATGTTTACAGAGTTTTGGCATTTACGGCTTCAACATATAAACGGTTCCATGGGTTAATAACCCTGTGGGTGAAAAACCATCTTCTTTTCTCAGTCCTACATTTTAGCTTGTTAATACCGTTGCTCCTTGTTTGTGTTACATCTGACCTTCAGAGGAAAATATCCGGATCAACATCCTCTAACTTGTTTAGTTTCTTAAAAGTTTCAATGAGATCTGACCTGTCATGCCTGGTTTGCAGTGTTGTTAGCCCTGTGGCCTTCAAGCGTTGCAGATACGAGAGATGACAGCTCTGGAATGACTTTTGTTGCCCAGTGTTGCACCGTATCCAGAACAGCTATGTGTTTCTGAAACTGAGGTCTTCATGCTTGGATTCGGTAATCTAAATGATTATGGAATTATGGCACCATGAGACTATGGCACCAGAGATTTATACAGTTGAACCATTACTATCTATTCCTTATAGTCAAAAGTAACCTTAATTATCCCAGAAGTTTTTATCTTCCACGATAGCTTAGCATCATCAGCAAACACGTTCATATAATTCTGTATTTCTTCTGGAAGATTATTAATATAATTGTTCATAGTTGAATACAATTCATTAGGGAGTGAGTTTAATAGAGTGGGTCCATTCATTTGCAAAGAGTGTTGGCACAAATTAAATATAATAATAATAACATTCTTTATTAAAAAGCATGTGGGTATAAAGACATAGGAATAATGTACAATTGTGAGGACAGAAGTTACACATACTAATGAAGCCACATTCACGCAAAACGGTTCAGGCAAAACGCATAATCTGACTACATAGATATCAATGAGATACTTATGTCTAGTGTGCACAAAGTGCACTACATATTTTGTCCAGTTTTCTATTATTAATTGTTTGTTGTTGATTTCTGTAGCATTATTGCCTTGTATTGTCCAAAGTTTGTTTTGATTTGTTTTTCACATACACATGTGAATACAAGAACAGACGACTGCTGACTCCTGTTAGCAGGCTGAGAGCTTCCGGGCTTAGAGCAGCTAAACGATTGGCGGCGTTCCGCCAATCGTTTAACACCCAGGTACCCAATCACAGCTCAGTGAACAGAGGCGTACAGTTAGGGTTGGCATCTAGTCAATCCTCCCAGGCCAGAGTTATACACCTGCAACAGATTTAGAAACGGCAACTGAATTTAATAGCTTATTTTCATCGGTTGGTGCTAACCTTTTCAGAAAAATCCCACAGACTAAGACACATGTAACTACATATCTCCCAGGCAGTTATCCAAACTCTCATCTCCATTCATCAGTCAGCCCGACAGATGTTGTGTACACCATTCACTCACTAAAAACCTATGCCTGAGAACATTAGTTACATACCATCTGTGGTATACAAGAGCGCCTCCAATGCCCTTGTGCCACCCATAGCTCTGCTGTTCAACAAATCTCTAGAGTGGCATATCTTCCCTGATATCCTTCAAAAAGCAAGAGTAACGCCAGTTCATAAAGGAGGATATCAGCAGACAAACAATTATAGACCATGTCAGAGTTCACCCCCTTCCAACGTATGGTTGGGGTCGTTCCACAGTTCTTAGCCCCTCAGTACCGGGCGCCACTGCTCGCCCTTGGGCTCCCCCAGGCAACTATGGGCTGGCCTTATACACCCCTAGCGAGTGGGGAGGTTCAAGCTTCTTATAACTCACTTAAACCTGCCTGTCCTGACACTGGAACATTTCTCTTCCTTTATCTGATCTGTCCTGAGGTCGCCAGCTGGGTATTTATACTCGTGTCCCAGCAACACGTCAGTGGTCTCATTAATTATCTTGGCTAAGGATGCAATGTCACGGGCAGTGCAAGGTGTCACTAATGGTCTCATAAATATATAATATATCTAGCCCTAGAGAATGGAGGCTTACTTAAACTCCTCAGTTTAAAAGTTTACTGAAGAAAAACATATACACATGTACAAATGGCATGAAGAAATGTCTATGTTGGAGTCATCCACTGGCGGCAGCATTTCTCGATGACACGTCTCTGGCAACACGGTCAGCTGACTGGATCCACTCCCGCCACTCCTCCAGCGCGGGCACACACCTCGCGCCTCTGGCAGCATGATCAGCTGATGGCTCCAGCTGTCAGAACGTCGTGATTTCCCACGCCTCTAGCAAGACGATCAGCTGGACGTTTCAGAGTACGTTGGCGGCTCCTTGCACACCAACTACCCTCCCAGGATCACTAACATCACCACGTTAATGCTCACCCACACCAACTCATGCCTAAATGAGTTTTCGGCTCATAGCCTAACGTCCTGTCACTTAGACAATAAAATGAGAAGACATGTTCACAACATATACAATACTCTAGCTCGCCTAGCTAAAAAAGGGTAAAGGAGGGACAATTATCTACCTTATTTCACTCCAACCACGAAGCTGACTCGTCCTCTGTTGAGGGATGTTGAGGTTCCTGGTTCTGGCTTCTGGTCTCCTTATGAACAGTTCCCACACACAGGTTCCTCCGTCGCCTTCGTGGTAACGCGTCCTCGCCGTGCTCACATTCAACAGGTACTGCCCTCCTCCTCCTATTCTCTGGGGTACTGGAGACAGGTACCTCCGCGCGTCGTCCTCACTCTCACTGGCACTGCCGACACCTCGCAGTCCAGCATAGCTTCCCCTCGCCTTAACTGCCAGTAGATTTGGGCCCGGCCCTAGCTTCTCGCTTGATATGTAAGACGTGGTCCTCTAGTGGGCGACCCAGACGTCACCAGCCCAATGTTCCCTCTGCTACAGACTCTTGATACGGCTCATGGCTCTTCATTCTGGTCCGTCCTTGCCTCCGGGCACTCCATGGAAGTTTGATGGCCTCTCAGACTGTCTGCAGAATCGAAGCGGAGCTTAAATCTACTGGTAAGAGCTCTCTAGGTCCGGAGCTCGCTCAAGCGCGTCATCCCTGTCTGATGGCTCGTGATGTACTGTCTTCCCTCCCAGGCGCCAGCTGCCTCGACCCTCCGTCTCATGACGTCACACCGCCCGAGGGCTCTCGTCATTGGTCGCTTCTGGCACGTGACCTCACCTGGCCAATTAGGTGCCGGGAAGCGTCAGGACGTCTTGGCGGGAAACAAGATGGCTCGTCACCGTCCTGTGCTTAAAAAGGCGTAAGCCCCTTGCATTATCAAACTTAGCTGGCCACTTTTCAGCCAGCTATATCACGCTCCACGCTTTCCCGCACATGAAAATGTTCCCTGAACCTTAGAGAACACTTAGGCTACGGAGATATGACTCTTCTAAGCTGGGAAGGAAGAAATATAGGGGTGGACACCATCACATACCCCTCCCCTTAAAATAAGAGTCATATCGAATGAGCAGCATTGGAGAGCTCAACTATGCTCATGCTCCCTCCATTCCTGAAGTGTTATTCCTCCCGTTTGTGTCGTTGCTCGTACCATCTCGCCAGTCACTTGTGTTTCTACACTTCCACTTCGCACCGTACCGGGTGGAGTGGGCGTTCCCTGAACACCTATAAGGGATCCTCCTTCCGTGTCCACGAGTGCATTCCAACGACTCGTTACCACTGCAAGGTTCGGTGCAGGTAGAGCCTCCACTGCATCGTACACTCTGAGGTACCCTTGCAATCCCACCACATCCTACAGGTACTCCATGCTTCCTCTCAGGATCTCCTCTTCGCCATTCTTCTCTCTTCTCGGTTTCTCTTCTCCCGTAAGTGCGCTGTCTCCTCACAGCGAAACCTGTTACCTGTCCTCTACCCATCAACTTCATCTTTTCTACACTAGGCTTTTGCGATGGCCCAATGCCCCTCTGACTAGGCCGGTGCCTACCCAGGGTATACCTGTCCCCTGCTTTCTTCCAATCACCTTTTCTATACCATTCGTTCCTTCATTCCTGGCGAACATCTTCACTCCTCCATGAGATTCTCTTCCCTGTAGACGTCTTCTTTGGTCCGTTGTTGGGCTCGTCCACCTCCCTCTGGCTCACCTCACCACGGTGGTTCGTCTTGCACCTACCACTATTCATCCGGCTGGCATAGGGTGCACTGCGTCGTGGCTCCTCCACTCTGCCCCTCACCGCCGTTCACTCATCCACTGAGCTCACCCTTTTTGGTGGAGGGAGTGCGGTCTGCAGCAACTTCACCACCCCTGGCGCTTGTACAGCTACTCCTCCCCAATCCTCCACACGCATCATTAGGCTTAACCGGAAGTCCTCGTCGGGGTTATCCATGACCTCCGATGACCTCTCTGTCTTTTCGCCTTCGCCGTTGTCGTCCCAGACGACGTTATCATTGGTGCGGTTGGCAACCTCACCACTGCCTGGGTCAACCAACACCTCACCTGGCAGGGTTGCACCACTGCCTGACACATATCCTGGGGCAGGGATACAACCCGATTGGGCCTCCTGGCCCAATCGGGTTGTATCCTTCCCCCACCGAGGTCGTTACCTAGCACCATGTGCACGTGCTCCAAGGGTAACTTAGGGGCTACAGCCACGACAGCCTTCTCAACTCTATAGTCGGTAATCAGCTGTACCTCATGAAGTGGTAACCTGTACTCTTCTCCCACACTCCGTATTCTCACCACTCCCACAGGTGATTCATTATATTCGTTGGGAAGAATACTCCTGGCTACCATGCTTATGTCAGCACCCGTATCACGAAGAACTGGAATCTCCACTGGGTCTGACTTCCCAAACTTCACTGTGGCCCGAAAACGAAGGGGTGTTCACCCAACTTCATTTCCCAACCATTCACATTGGGTCCACTATGATATGGGGTATGAACAAATACTCTCTCCTCTTCCAACATCAGTCCCATATTCCTCCGGTTCTCGTCGCACTCACGGGCGAAATGTCCGCGCCCGCTACAATTAAAACACCTGACTCTCATGAGAGGCGACTCTCCGCCTGTCACTCGGGGCAACGCCCCTGGAAACCGCCATCCCCTGGGTCCTCGTCGCGCCCCCGGTCATTGTCTCCCTGGCAGCGTTCCTTGCTCCAGCATCAGTCCCGGTGTTCCCCCCTTCGGGTTTCCTCACTGGTTCCCCTGAACTCTTGAACCGACTCACCTCTCTGTGTGTACTATCCTTGAAGGGAGTCTCCACCCGTCCTGGCCCACGCTGAACTCTTGACGTTCCCCCCAAACCTTGGGTAAGGCGAGTGCCTAGACGGTCCCTCCTTCCCGAGATGTAGTGCCTCATCCAGTAGGTCGGCTCTGTCTGCAGCGGCCTTAAGTTCTCTAATACCAGCCTCCTTGATCCTGACCTTTAGTTCTGGATGGAGAATTGACAGGAATCTTTCCATCACCATCAATTGCTTCAGCTCCTCCATCGTCTCCACCTCTTCAGCCTTCAGCCACCGCAGGAACTTGCGCTCCATGTCCCAGCAGTTTCAGCATACGACCTTCCGGATGCTCCTGTGCACTCACAGAAGGATTTCCTTTAAACTTCCGGGGTTAGTCGATACGATTGGAACACAGGTTTCTTGATCATCTCGTAAACGGCGCATTCCTCAAGGTCCAACATGTTATAAGCTTCCCTGGCCTCGCCAGTCAACCTACTCTGCGCTAACGCAGCCCAATCCTCTTCCGGTCATTCCTTCAATGTTGCTGTCCTCTCAAAATGGTCGAAGAAAGCTTTGGCCTTTAGAGGGTCAAAGGTTGGTAGGTCGCGTTCCCGGACCTTGGGGTCATCCCGCGCTCCGCGCGACGCATCTCAACCTCCTTCTTCGCTTTTATTTCTTCCTGTCGCAGTTGTCTTCCTCTTTCTTCTCGTTGCAGTTGGGCCTCGCGCTCTTCACGCTTCAGCTGAGCCTCGCGCTCCTCCCGCTTCAGCTGAGCTTCTCGCTCCTCCTGCTTCAGTTGGGCTTCATGCTCCTCTCGCTTCGGCTGGGCTTCGCGCTCACGCTCCTCTCGTTTCACCTGGGCTTAGCGCTCACGCTCCTCTCGCTCCAACCGTGCTTCGCGCTCACGCTCCTCTCGCTTCAGCTGGGCTTTGCGCTCAAGCTCCAGCTGAGCTTCGTGCTCCTCACGCTTCAGCTGAGCTTCAAGCTGCATTTTCATTATCTCTTGCTTCATGCTTCTCCTGCTACTACCGCTGGATCCCTTACTGCTACTTTCGTCGCTCCGGTTCCCACCAACACTGGCAGGTACTGGGGCGGTCCTTCCTTGGAAGCCTCGTCTCGGGCCTTGAGCTGAGCCTGATCTCAATCCGACGCTCCGCCACCCTGGAGGACCTCAATCTAAACCCAAAATGGTCCGCCACTAGCTACAGCTGAGCCTTGGTGCACTCTTCCAACTCCTGCTCGTCCCTCGACTCAATAAACTTCTATATTCTGTCATCCTCCATCTCTAGGCTATTGAGTAGCTGTATACAGGGAATACACTAGCAAGCTGTATAAACCGAGATCAATATCGACCTTAATACACCTGCCCTGCACTTGCAATCCTTTGTCCACTGTTGTTCGATGAATCCTGGTGAGGTCGCCACTGTTAGAGTTCACCCCCTTCCAACCTGTGGTTGGGGTCGTTCCACAGGTCTTAGCCCCTCAGTACCGGGCGCCACTGCTCGCCCTTGGGCTCCCCCAGGCAACTATGGGCTGGCCTTATACACCCCTAGCGAGTGGGGAGGTTCAAGCTTCTTATAACTCACTTAAACCTGCCTGTCCTGACACTGGAACATTTTCTCTTGCTTTATCTGATCTGTCCTGAGGTCGCCAGCTGGGTATTTATACTCGTGTCCCAGCCACACGTCAGTGGTCTCATTAATTATCTTGGCTAAGGATGCAATGTCACGGGCAGTGCAAGGTGTCACTAATGGTCTCATAAATATATAATATATCTAGCCCTAGAGAATGGAGGCTCACTTAAACTCCTCAGTTAGTTTAAAAGTTTACTGAAGAAAAATATATATACATATACAAATGGCATGAAGAAATGTCTATGTTGGAATCATCCACTGGCGGCAGCATTTCTCGATGACACGTCTCTGGCAACACGGTCAGCTGACTGGATCCACTCCTCCAGCGCGGGCACACACCTCGCGCCTCTGGCAGCATGATCAGCTGATGGCTCCAGCTGTCAGAACGTCGTGATTTCCCACGCCTCTAGTAAGGCGATCAGCTGGATGTTTCAGAGTGAGTTGATGGCTCCTTGCACACCAACTACCCTTCCAGGATCACTAACATCACCACGTAAATGCTCACCCGCACCAACTCATGCCTAAATAAGTTTTTGGTTCCTAGCCTAACGTCCTGTCACTTAGACAATAAAACGAGAAGAAATGTTCACAACATATAAAATACTCTAGCTCGCCTAGCTAAAAAGGGGTAAGGGTGGGACAATTATCTACTTTATTTCACTCCAACCATGAAGCTGACTCGTCCGCTGTTGAGGGATGTTGAGGTTCCTGCTTTTGGCTTCTGGTCTTCTGATGAACAGTTCCCACACACAGGTTCCCCCATCGCCTTCTTGGTAACGCATCCTCGCCGTGCTCACATTCAACAGGTACTGCCTTCCTCCTCCTATTCTCTGGGGTACTGGAGACAGGTACCTCCGTTGTCGTCCTCACTCTCACTGGCACTGCCAACACCTTGCAGTCTAGCACAGCTTCCCCTCGCCTTAACTGCCAGTAGATTTGGGCCCGGCCCTAGCTTCTCGCTTGATGTGTAAGACGTGGTCCTCTAGTGGGCGTCCCAGACGTCACCCGCCCAACGTTCCCTCTGCTACAGACTCTTGATATGGCTCTTGGCTCTTCAGTCCGGTCCTTGCCTCCGGGCACTCCACGGAAGTTGGATTGCCTCTCAGACTGTCTACAGAATCGAAGCGGAGCTTAAATCTACTGGTAAGGGCTCTCTAGGTCCGGAGCTCGCTCGAGCGCATCTTCCCTGTCTGACGGTTTGTGACGTACTGTCTTCCCGCCCAGGCACCAGCTGCCTTGCGCCCTCCGCCTCATGACGTCACACCGCGTGAGGGCTCTCGTCATTGGTCACTTCCGGCACGTGACCTCACCTGGCCAATCAGGTGCCGGGAAGCGTCAGGACGTCTTGGCGGGAAACAGGATGGCTCGTCATTGTCTTATGCTTCAAAAGACGTAAGCCCCTTGCTTTATCAAACTTAGCTGGCCACTTTTCAGCCAGCTATATCATGCTCCACGCTTTCCCACACATGAAAATGTTCCCTGAACATCAGAGAACACTTAGGCTACGGAGATATGACTCTTCTAAGCTGGGAAGGAAGAAATATAGGGGTAGACACCGTCACAACCAATATAAAATCTTCCAATATTATAAAAAATCTATAAAAAAAAATCATTAAAACACCTCAACTCCTACCTCCTAAAATTCAACACAGTAAGTCCCTGTCAGTTTGGCTTCAACTCCCAACAGAGTACCAACGATGCAATTATTAGTTTGCTTGATATAAAATACTCAGCCCTTGACGAAAATGAGTTTCCGATTGGACTCTTCATTGACCTGAGAAAGGCCTTTGATACTGTTAACCATAACTACCTCTTACTTAAACTTCACTTTTATGGAATCCAAGGCCCTTCCCTGAATTATTTTCCATCCTATCTTAATGACAGACACCAATATGTAGCCATCAATGATATAACCTCTCTCACTCTACCATTAAACATAGGAGTGCCACAGGGTAGCATCCTAGGACCTCTCCTATTTATTTTATACATTAATGATCAGCCTAATGTCTCTAACATTCCTAAACCTATATTATTTGCTGACGAAACTACCCTCATACTCAGACCGCAACCCACATATTAAATAATGATGTAAATAATGATTAAAAAAAGTCTACTTATGGATGTCAAGCAACACACTCACACTAAACATAAAAAAGACCTACTACATCTTATTTGGAAGCAAATCAACAAATGCAATTCAGCTTCAGATAGACAATGTTAATACCAGCAATAAAAATGATGGAAAGCTCCTTGGCCTATACTTAGACAAGATACTCAACTTCAGCACCCACATACAACACATAACCAAGAAAACCTAAAAAATGGTTGGTATTCTTTCTAAAATAAGATATTATGTTCCAAACTCTGCTCTCCTCTCACTATAATATGCGCCAATTTATCCCTATCTTACATATGGTATCTGTGCATGGGATTCAACCACTGCAAACTACCTCAAGCCCATCATCACCCCAAAAAAAATCTGCTATCAGAACAATAACAAACTATGCTTTCAGACAACACTCAGCCACCCGTTTAAATCCCTAAACATGCTAAACACAAACTCACTCCACAGATTCTCTTGTGCCAATTACATTTACAAAACCATGTTCTTTAATGCAAACCCTGTTCTGAAACTCTTCCAGGACACATGTAATAGATCCCATAATCACCACACTAGAAATAAATATATCTTTGATATCCCTAGAGTCAAACTTAATCTGTGTAAACACTCTATGTAAATAAAAAGACCTTTGTCTATGAAACTCACTCCCTAACGAATTTGAATGCTGTCCAACTTTCTCCTTATTCAAAAATAAAACCCAAAAGTGCCTAATTTCCTCTTCATAGTTTCCTACCTAATGCTTTAAACTCGCACTGTATCTAGTGCAACCCCATCTCCCCTCTCCCCACAATATATGTACCTAAGCCCCAATATATGTATCTAAGCCCCAATATATGTACCTAAGTCATACAACTTTACCATTGTAATCCTTGTTATCACCTTATACCATGGTTGTTTTATTGAATGCATATTTTACTGGATTATACTTTGAAATAATCCTAAAATTATGCTGCAATGTACCTGCTGATAGCCCTCAAATCTTACTTTAATGAACATACTGATCATTGTAAAATTTTCTTACAATGTCCCAGTAAACATTTATTTTTAATTTTACTATTAAATTACCTACTTTAAATTATCTGTTGGATTTAAGGACCTACCCGAAACACTATGCGTGCTAGTGGCTTTACAAGAATGTTAAAACATCAATGCTATGTACTCTCATAAACCCAATGTACCCTCTTGTATATAAATATATAAAAATAAATAAATAAGGATACCAAACCTTCTTATCTCTTAAGTTACATACTTTAAATAATTAATCATTCTATCTGTAAAGAAGGTTTAAGAAATGTTACTTCCATGTTTAAATGGTTTTTGCCATTTATATAACTGGCACATGGATCATCAAATATCTCAAAACTCAAGTAATACCAAAGGAGAGATGCCCAAGATTACTATACGAGTGCCGGCGGTGGGGTGGTTCAAATAGCTTCGGCTATCACCTCATTTTGTCCGGTCGTGATGGTCAAGTGGATTAAGGCGTCTTGTACATACTAGTTGCGTTGCTCCTGGGAGTATGGGTTCGAGTCACTTCTGGGGTGTGAGTTTTCAGTTGCATATTGCCCTGGGGACCATTCAGGCTTGTTCGCATTTGTGTTCCTCACGTGTGCCCCAAAGAATGAGGTGATTTGGTAAAATGCTATGCCCAAGATTACTATCCGAATGCCGGCGGTGGGGTGGTTCAAATAGCTTCGGCTATCACCTCATTTTGTCCGGTCGTGATGGTCAAGTGGATTAAGGCGTCTTGTACATACCAGTTGCGTTGCTCCTGGGAGTATGGGTTCGAGTCACTTCTGGGGTGTGAGTTTTCAGTTGCATATTGCCCTGGGGACCATTCAGGCTTGTTCGCATTTGTGTTCCTCACGTGTGCCCCAAAGAATGAGGTGATTTGGTAAAATGCTATGCCCAAGATTACTATCCGAGTGCCGGCGGTGGGGTGGTTCAAATAGCTTCGGCTATCACCTCATTTTGTCCGGTCGTGATGGTCAAGTGGATTAAGGCGTCTTGTACATACCAGTTGCGTTGCTCCTGGGAGTATGGGTTCGAGTCACTTCTGGGGTGTGAGTTTTCAGTTGCATATTGCCCTGGGGACCATTCAGGCTTGTTCGCATTTGTGTTCCTCACGTGTGCCCCAAAGAATGAGGTGATTTGGTAAAATGCTATGCCCAAGATTACTATCCGAGTGCCGGCGGTGGGGTGGTTCAAATAGCTTCAGCTATCACCTCATTTTGTCCGGTCGTGATGGTCAAGTGGATTAAGGCGTCTTGTACATACCAGTTGCGTTGCTCCTGGGAGTATGGGTTCGAGTCACTTCTGGGGTGTGAGTTTTCAGTTGCATATTGCCCTGGGGACCATTCAGGCTTGTTCGCATTTGTGTTCCTCACGTGTGCCCCAAAGAATGAGGTGATTTGGTAAAATGCTATGCCCAAGATTACTATCCGAGTGCCGGCGGTGGGGTGGTTCAAATAGCTTCAGCTATCACCTCATTTTGTCCGGTCGTGATGGTCAAGTGGATTAAGGCGTCTTGTACATACCAGTTGCGTTGCTCCTGGGAGTATGGGTTCGAGTCACTTCTGGGGTGTGAGTTTTCAGTTGCATATTGCCCTGGGGACCATTCAGGCTTGTTCGCATTTGTGTTCCTCACGTGTGCCCCAAAGAATGAGGTGATTTGGTAAAATGCTATGCCCAAGATTACTATCCGAGTGCCGGCGGTGGGGTGGTTCAAATAGCTTGGGCTATCACCTCATTTTGTCCGGTCGTGATGGTCAAGTGGATTAAGGCGTCTTGTACATACCAGTTGCGTTGCTCCTGGGAGTATGGGTTCGAGTCACTTCTGGGGTGTGAGTTTTCAGTTGCATATTGCCCTGGGGACCATTCAGGCTTGTTCGCATATATATATATATATATATATATATATATATATATATATATATATATATATATATATATATATATATATATATATATATATATATAAAAGTTTGTGAGGGTACCACCTTTGGTGCCAATGTGGGGACCCATAGCCTCGGAGAAGAAAATAAAACGTATTCAGAGGAGACCTTGTGGTTTCTCACTGAACACTAACATTATCTTCTCCTACCACCCCCATTCTTTTGTATTTACACATATATATTTACTTTATTTGAACTTTGTTCCAAAAAAGAGTTACATATGGGTTACAAAGATGGTTATCATAGCTTGTCGAGTTCCTCCAGCTCCTCAGATGGCGGGCAGGAACCCTGGATGCAGTGCGCATTTCCCTTCTGTATCGCCACACTGAGGCGCTGGAAAAGAAAGCTTGCAGCTCTTGGGTCCCTTGTCGTTTCAATGAGCCTAGAACCCAGTTCCTTCAAAAAACTGGTAGCACTTTTACCCCAGGCGCCGAGTGTCTCAGAAGCAATGGGGACAAAATTGTATTGGTGATCCAGTTCTCTATACTTACAGGATTTGGCTGCTTCCCTGTGGGTGGCAGCGCCACCTGGTTGTGCAACACTGAGGTTAATGTAGGTGTTAGCCAGGGTTGATACGCACGTGTAGTCCCATACCAACTGCTTGCCATTCTTCCAGGGGTTCACTGTGATACCATCCGGGCGACCAATAAGAGCATCAGAGTTACGGGGCGTTAGGTAACGGGGCTCTCTTTCAGCTGGGCATCCAGCTGTGGTGAGGCTCCTCTTGATGATGTCGTTAACTTCACTGTGCCTCGAGTGCCATCCCCCTGTGCTTTGGCAGAGTAGTCCATGGTGGCCGTACCTGTCAGCCACCACCTCGCCGCAAATACACCTATATCTGGTGTGGATTGGGGCAGCAAGGCGGAGGGCCACAGCCCTCCGTCTTGCTCCGCCTCCGCCTTATATATTTTAAGGCAGGACGCCTTAAAATATATATATATATATATATATATATATATATATATATATATATATATATATATATATATATATATATATATATATATATATATATATATATATGTCGTACCTAGTAGCCAGAACTCACTTCTCACCCTACTATGCAAGGCCCGATTTGCCTAATAAGCCAAGTTTTCATGAATTATTTGCTTTTCGACTATCTAACCTACCTAACCTAACCTAACCTAACTTTTTCCGCTACCTAACCTAACCTAAGCTATAAAGATAGGTTAGGTTAGGTTAGGTAGGGTTGGTTAGGTTCGGTCATATATCTTCGTTAATTTTAACTCCAATAAAAAAAATGACCTCATACATAATGAAATGGGTAGTTTTATCATTTCATAAGAAAAAAATTAGAGAAAATATATTAATTCAGGAAAACTTGGCTTATTAGGCAAATCGGACCTTGCATAGTAGGCTGAGAAGTGCGTTCTGGCTACTAGGTACGACATATATATATATATATATATATATATATATATATATATATATATATATATATATATATATATATATATATATATATATATATATATATATATCACTTAAGTACAGGCGACTGGAAGGTCAATACCTCTTTGTTCCCATAGCGTCTGAGACACATGGCACCTGGGGCAAGAGTGCCTTGGGATTTCTCAAGGAATTGGGTTCCAAGCTCATTGACGTCACCAGAGACCCAAGGGCTTCCAGTTTTTTATTTCAGCGTCTCAGTTTGGCGATCCAGAGGGGAAATGCTTGCTGCGTCCTCGGTTCCTGTCCAGAAGCGGAGGAGCTTCAAGAGATTCATAACCTTTAGGCATTTGTCTTGTATGTTTTGTAACCTTTAAATACACAATAAAGGAAAAAAAAAAGGGAAGGGGGTGGTAGGAGAAAAGCACACAGAAACTGTATTGGAGGAGACCTACATTCCCTCCAATGCGTCATGTGTGGTTTCCTCCGAGGCTATGGGTCCCCCTTCTTCCAGCCAGAGGTGGTACTCCCTTCTATATAATTAAAATAAAAAAAAAAAAAAAAAAAAATATATATATATATATATATATATATATATATATATATATGTCGTACCTAGTAGCCAGAACGCACTTCTCAGCCTACTATGCAAGGACCGATTTGCCTAATAAGCCAAGTTTTCATGAATTAATTGTTTTTCGACTACCTAACCTACCTAACCTAACCTAACCTAACTTTTTCGGCTGCCTAACCGAACCTAACCTATGAAGATAGGTTAGGTTAGGTTAGGTAGGGTTGGTTAGGTTAGGTCATATATCTACGTTAATTTTAACTCCAATAAAAAAAAATTGACCTCATACATAATGAAATGGGTAGCTTTATCATTTCATAAGAAAAAAATTAGAGAAAAAATATTAATTCAGGAAAACTTGGCTTATTAGGCAAATCGGGCCTTGCATAGTAGGCTGAGAAGTGCGTTCTGGCTACTAGGTACGACATATATATATATATATATATATATATATATATATATATATATATGTCGTACCTAGTAGCCAGAACTCACTTCTATGCCTACTATGCAAGGCCCGATTTGCCTAATAAGCCAAGTTTTCATGAATTAATTGTTTTTCGACTACCTAACCTACCTAACCTAACCTAACCTAACGTTTTCGGCTACCTAACCTAACCTAACCTATAAAGATAGGTTAGGTTAGGTTAGGTAGGGTTGGTTAGGTTCGGTCATATATCTACGTTAATTTTAACTCCAATAAAAAAAAATGACCTCATACATAATGAAATGGGTAGCTTTATCATTTCATAAGAAAAAAATTAGAGAAAATATATTAATTCAGTAAAACTTGGCTTATTAGGCAAATCGGGCCTTGCATAGTAGGCTGAGAAGTGAGTTCTGGCTACTAGGTACGACATATATATATATATATATATATATATATATTTATATAGGAGGGGTACCACCTCTGGTGCAAGTGTAGGGACCCATAGCCTCGGAGAAGAAAATAGAGAGTACTCAGAGAAGACCTTGTGGATCCTCACTGAACACTTTGATATTTTCTTCTCCTACCACCCCTATTCTTTTGGTATGTGTGTATATTTATCTAACTTTATTTGAAAATGTCATTACACAAAAAGTTACAATATTGATTACATGCAGGGTGCAAGGCTGCTTGTCACAAGTTGTACAGCTCTTCCAGCTCCTCAGATGGCGGGCAGGAACCATGGATGCAGTGAGCATTTCCTCTCTGGATTGCCACACTAAGGCATATATATATATGCTATATATATATATATATATATATATATATATATATATATATATATATATATATATATATATATATATATATATATATATATATATATATATATATATATATATATATGTCGTACATAGTAGCCATAACGCACTTGTCAGCCTACTATGCAAGGCCCGATTTGCCTAATAAGCCAAGTTTTCATGAATTAATTGTTTTTCGACTACCTAACCTAACCTAACCTACCTTTTTCGGCTACCTAACCTAACCTAACCTATACAGATAGGTTAGGTTAGGTTAGGTAGGGTTGGTTAGGTTCGGTCATATATCTACGTTAATTTTAGCTCCAATAAAAAAAAATTGACTTGATACATAATGAAATGGGTAGCTTTATCATTTCATAAGAAAAAAAATGGAGAAAATATATTAATTCAGGAAAACTTGGCTTATTAGGCAAATCGGGCCTTGCATAGTAGGCTGAGAAGTGCGTTCTGGCTATTAGGTACGACATATATATATATATATATATATATATATATATATATATATATATATATATATATATATATATATATATATATATATATATATATATATATATATATATATATATATATATATATATATATATATATTATTAAATATGACCGAAAAAGTAAGATTAATAATTCTAACACGAATTTTCTCAATCTTTCGTACATTTCGTTTCACCGTTGGAGGTAAATCAAAAATCAATTCTCCAAAATTCATTTTTTTATTTCTAGTCTGACGCGACACGAGCGCGTTTCGTAAAACTTATTACATTTTCAAAGACTTTAGTTCACAAATACACAACTGAATAGAACTTACGCATCTCCGATTTTATATCTACATTTGAGTGAGGTGGAAGGGGTAATGTGGCATTAACACAAGACAGAACAAGATGTGGTATTAATAGGGTATTAATTTCATCAACACAAGACAGAACAAGAGTATTAATAGGGTATTAATACCCTAGGGTATTAATACTTCTCACTACCCAGACGGTAGTGAGAAGAAGGTCACTACCAAAGATACCTTACAAGCAGAACTTATTGCAGAAGGAGGAAAGAATCGAGGCAACTGCAGAAGCACCATACTGTCCCCCGAGCTTAAAGCGGCAGCTAAAAGCCTTTGTGAGGACAAGGAGATAGTTGTCAGGAGAGGTGACAAGTCGCCAATATATGTCATTCTTAAAAAAGACGAATATCTGGCGAAAATGAACATCATACTCTCTGACCAAACTAAGTTCCAAAGGGTAACGAAGGACACTACAGCCGAATTAAAAGCAAAGGTCAACAAACTGATCGAAACTGTGAACGCCAAGAAATCCGGACTCCACCTGCCAAAGATCATTGGGGAATATAAACCTGGATATGCGTATGAAAATGTCAAGACGCACAAGCCTGGAAACCCACTTCGGCCAATCATTAGCCAGATACCCACACCCACGTACAGACTGGCGAAGCGACTCAACGGCCTGCTGACTCCTTATGTTCCTTGCGCCTTCAGCCTGAAGTCTCCAAAGGAATTTGTTGACTTACTGCGGGGCACACGGGCTACAGGGATAAGAGCCTCGTTGGACGTAGAATCTCTGTTTACCAACGTACCTGTGGACGAGACAATCGGAATGATAGCCGACAGAGTGTATCGTGATCCAGCCTGTACTCCTCTTGACATACCAGAAAATATTCTGAGGAAACTACTCCAAGCTTGTACTAAAGAGGCACCCTTCTTGAGCCCGGATGGGCACATGTATAAGCAAGTAGATGGGGTCGCCATGGGTTCTCCCCTAGGTGTCCTGTTTGCAAACTTCTACATGGGTACCATCGAGCAAAAAGTCTTAGTCGACATGAACTTGAAACCGGCCATATACTGCAGGTATGTTGACGACATTTTTACACAGGTACCTGATGTCAGACATCTGCAGGAGCTGAAGGAGGCATTTGAGCAGAGTTCAGTGCTGCGTTTCACTTACGAGATGGAAAAGGATGGGAAGCTGCCCTTTCTAGATGTAACAGTCATGGAAAAGGGCGGAGGTTTCCACACTGCAGTCTACACTAAGGAAACAAACATAGGAATGTGCCTAAATGCCAACAGTGACTGCCCAGACAGGTACAAGAGGAGTGTTGTTAACGCATATGTCGACCGTGCTCTCAGCCACAGCTCAGAATGGAAGCAAGTCGACGAAGAACTCTGTAGGGTAAGGCAGGTCCTAGTCAATAACGGCTTCTCCAATGGTTTCGTCGAAGACATCATAAGAAGGAAAGTGAAAAGCCATGCAACCTCTGAAGAGACAACTAACACAACACCTATACCCCCTATTAGACTATTTTACAGGAACTTCTTTTCCACAGCTTATAAAACGGAGGAAAGGGTCCTGAAAGATATTGTTAATAGAAACGTTATCCCTACAGACAAAAATCAGAGGATACAACTGACGATTTACTATAAAACCAGAAAAACGGCCAGCCTACTCATGAGAAACTCTCCAGACACAAAACAGAACGCTTTAAAAGAGACTAACGTCGTCTATGCTTTCAAATGCCCTCTTGGGGACTGTAAGCTCCAAAAAAAACCAGTATATAGGCAAGACAACAACATCTCTTTCTAGGCGTTTAACGATGCATAAGCAACAGGGCTCCATTAAGGAACATATAATCTCTTCCAACAACCAAACCATCGCCAGAGAAATCCTAGTAAACAACACAGAAATCATCGATAGATACAGCGATAGCAGGCGGCTCGACGTTTGCGAGGCACTACACATCAAGAAGTCAACACCAGCAATCAACAGCCAATTAATACACAACTATATTCTACCCACTTCAAGACTCCACTCCAATATAGAAGCATCAAGAAATATGGGCCAATAAAAATAGGCCTTCTGCAGTTACCTACTTTTAATACCTGTTTGTATTTCATTGTTTCGTGTTCTGTCTTGTATTAAAAGTTTATTTTCACCTCATCCAAAACTATTGTAACATGTCACTTCACCCAAATGTAGGTATAAAAACTCGAAAGATGTTTAAGCTCTATTCAGTTAAAGTTGTGTGTTTGTGTAAACTAAAGTCTTTGAAAATGTAATAAGTTTTACGAAACACGCTCAAGTGTCGCGTCAGACTAGAAATAAAAATGAATTTTGGAGAATTGATCTTTGAGTTACCATCAACAGTGAAAAGAAACGTAAGAAAGTTTGAGAAAATTTGTGTTAGAATTATTAATCTTACTTTTTCGGTCATATTTAATAATAATATATATATATATATATATATATATATATATATATATATATATATATATGTCGTACCTAGTAGCCAGAACGCACTTCTCAGCCTACTATGCAAGGCCCGATTTGCCCAATAAGCCAAGTTTTCCTGAATTAATATATTTTCTCAAATTTTTTTCTTATGAAATGATAAAGCTAACTATTTCATTATGTATAAGGTCAATTTTTTTATTGGAATTAAAATTAACGTAGATATATGACCGAACCTAACCAACCCTACCTAACCTAACCTATCTTTATAGGTTAGGTTGGGTTAGGTAGCCGAAAAAGTTAGGTTAGGTTAGGTAGTAGAAAAAACATTATTTCATGAAAACTTGGATTATTAGGCAAATCGGGCCTTGCATAGTAGGCTGAGAAGTGCGTTCTGGCTACTAGGTACGACATATATATATATATATATATATATATATATATATATATATATATATATATATATATATATATATATATATGCGAACAAGCCTGAATGGTCCCCAGGACAATATGCAACTGAAAACTCACACTCCAGAAGTGACTCGAACCCATACTCCCAGGAGCAACGCAACTGGTATGTACAAGACGCCTTAATCCACTTGACCATCACGACCGGACATAATGAGGTGATAGCCGAGGCTATTTGAACCACCCCACCGCCGGCACTCGGATAGTAATCTGGGCATAGCATTTTACCAAATCACCTCATTCTTTGGGGCACACGTGAGGAACACAAATGCGAACAAGCCTGAATGGTCCCCAGGACAATATGCAACTGAAAACTCACACCCCAGAAGTGACTCGAACCCATACTCCCAGGAGCAACGCAACTGGTATGTACAAGACGCCTTAATCCACTTGACCATCACGACCGGACATAATGAGGTGATAGCTGAGGCTATTTGAACCACCCCACCGCCGGCACTCGGATAGTAATCTTGGGCATAGCATTTTACCAAATCACCTCATTCTTTGGGGCACACGTGAGGAACACAAATGCGAACAAGCTTGAATGGTCCCCAGGACAATATGCAACTGAAAACTCACACCCCAGAAGTGACTCGAACCCATACTCCCAGAAGCAACGCAACTGGTATGTACAAGACGCCTTAATCCACTTGACCATCACGACCGGACATAATGAGGTGATAGCCGAGGCTATTTGAACCACCCCACCGCCGGCACTCGGATAGTAATCTTGGGCATAGCATTTTACCAAATCACCTCATTCTTTGGGGCACACGTGAGGAACACAAATGCGAACAAGCCTGAATGGTCCCCAGGACAATATGCAACTGAAAACTCACACCCCAGAAGTGACTCGAACCCATACTCCCAGGAGCAACGCAACTGGTATGTACAAGACGCCTTAATCCACTTGACCATCACGACCGGACATAATGAGGTGATAGCCGAGGCTATTTGAACCACCCCACCGCCGGCACTCGGATAGTAATCTTGGGCATAGCATTTTACCAAATCACCTCATTCTTCGGGGCACACGTGAGGAACATAAATGCGAACAAGCCTGAATGGTCCCCAGGACAATATGCAACTGAAAACTCACACCCCAGAAGTGACTCGAACCCATACTCCCAGGAGCAACGCAACTGGTATGCACAAGACGCCTTAATCCACTTGACCATCACGACCGGACATAATGAGGTGATAGCCGAGGCTATTTGAACCACCCCACCGCCGGCACTCGGATAGTAATCTTGGGCATAGCATTTTACCAAATCACCTCATTCTTTGGGGAACACGTGAGGAACACAAATGCGAACAAGCCTGAATGGTCCCCAGGACAATATGCAACTGAAAACTCACACCCCAGAAGTGACTCGAACCCATACTCCCAGGAGCAACGCAACTGGTATGTACATAATGAGGTGATAGCCGAGGCTATTCGTGATGGTCAAGTGGATTAAGGCGTCTTGTACATACCAGTTGCGTTGCTCCTGGGAGTATGGGTTCGAGTCACTTCTGGGGTGTGAGTTTTCAGTTGCATATTGTCCTGGGGACCATTCAGGCTTGTTCGCATTTGTGTTCCTCACGTGTGCCCCAAAGAATGAGGTGATTTGGTAAAATGCTATGCCCAAGATTACTATCCGAGTGCCGGCGGTGGGGTGGTTCAAATAGCCTCGGCTATCACCTCATTATGTCCGGTCGTGATGGTCAAGTGGATTAAGGTGTCTTGTACATACCAGTTGCGTTGCTCCTGGGAGTATGGGTTCGAGTCACTTCTGGGGTGTGAGTTTTCAGTTGCATATTGTCCTGGGGACCATTCAGGCTTGTTCGCATTTGTGTTCCTCACGTGTGCCCCAAAGAATGAGGTGATTTGGTAAAATGCTATGCCCAAGATTACAATCCGAGTGCCGGCGGTGGGGTGGTTCAAATAGCCTCGGCTATCACCTCATTATGTCCGGTCGTGATGGTCAAGTGGATTAAGGCGTCTTGTACATACCAGTTGCGTTGCTCCTGGGAGTATGGGTTCGAGTCACTTCTGGGGTGTGAGTTTTCAGTTGCATATTGTCCTGGGGACCATTCAGGCTTGTTCGCATTTGTGTTCCTCACGTGTGCCCCAAAGAATGAGGTGATTTGGTAAAATGCTATGCCCAAGGTTACTATCCGAGTGCCGGCGGTGGGGTGGTTCAAATAGCCTCGGCTATCACCTCATTATGTCCGGTCGTGATGGTCAAGTGGATTAAGGCGTCTTGTACATACCAGTTGCGTTGCTCCTGGGAGTATGGGTTCGAGTCACTTCTGGGGTGTGAGTTTTCAGTTATATATATATATTTATGTGACGGTAACACGTTGGTGTTCGGCTGTTTCAAAAGCTAGGGGCATGGCCCCGTCACATAAAGAAAAAAAAAGAGAAAAGCTGGAACTTTCGTCTGTGGTAAGGTAATGGGAAGACACACAAAACACAAGTAAATTTAACAATGAAATTTTAATTACGTTAGAAAAGCAAGATATGAATAAAATTGAGCATAAAAATGTAACAGACAAATCAACAAACAAAATAATATGAATAATCACTGGCAAATGAAGAGTTACATTAAGATAAGTGAATAATAGCAAAGTAAATAATAGTGCAGGAATATTGGCTTCAAGCTGCCACCTCCCTTAGTACACGTAAGCCAAGGCTTAGTCTACCAATGAGACGTGTCAACTGTGTGGAGCACTGAGAGATTCTGCCTTCTCTAGGTCGCTGTAGCCCAGACATCAACTTGTGGAGGAGGGTGGTGGGGCAGGTGCGACTGGACACCAGCCAATCAGCGACAGGCAGGCGATGGACAAGCAGTTTGCCGGTTAACGGTGGCGGGGGCGAGCAGGTGCGCTGGTGCTGGATACGTTTTGCTCTCTGGGCAAAACGTTTTGGAGATACTAGTTGGATATATCTTCTATATTATCTGTTGAGGTGACGTACTTTGGAGGGAAGAGCAGGCTCAATCTCTCTTGAAAAAGATTATCGTCACAACTCTCCCCCGAAGCCTGCGGTTCTGGAAGAAGTACGTCGTTATTTGGTGGAGTAATAGGTGGAGTTGCTTCTACTTCATAAACTCTGGAGAGGGCATCGGCTATGATGTTGTCAGACCCCTGGTATAGCGGATCTCCAGGTTGAATTTCTGCAGTTATCAAGCCCATCGTAGAAGACGTTGAGTTTAGAAGTGGGCTTGCTGCAGGAGGTGTAGGGTGGTGTGGTTCGTGTTGATAGTAGACCGAGCACTTTTCAGGTGTGGAGTAAAGTGCTGGAGCTTCAGGATGATGAAGAGTAGCTCCTTGCCAATTGTTCCGTAGTTCCTTGTAGCAGTAGTAGCTGACAGGTGTATTCTCCTCGCCTCGTTGCTGCATCACGACACCACCAACGCCGGTACCACTGGCGTCGACATGGAGGATGAAGGGCTTATCTGACGAGGTGAGAGTGGAATTAGAATATGGCAAAGGAGCAATATTATGGTCCTGAAAATGGTTGGGAATATCAGTATGGACTTTTGAATTAGAAAGCGCCGACTCCTTGTCAGTGCTTTCGGGAGGAGAAGCAGGGAAGGTCTCACTGTGGATGTATGGTTCTGTAAAAGCAGAGTAGTTTAGCATGACAGTGGGAGGAGTACCGTTATATAGCTTCAGGAGGTTGACGTGGCACAGCTGGGTCTTCCGCCGCCTATCTGGAGTCTCTAGAACGTAGTTATGGTTGTTTCTGCACTCCTTGATGCGGTAGGGTCCTGAAAACCTGTTTTGTAAAGGAGAACCTGGGATAGGGAAGTAAGCGAGCACGAAGTCTCCCGGCTTAAATTTTCTTACTTTGCTGGTCTGGTCGTAATGAGTCTTCATCCTCTCCTGTGCTTTCAATAGATTATCTTGGCCAAAACTGTGGACTCTCTCTAGAATGCGTAGAAGGTTTTGAAGAAACTGGGGCACATTCTGATGCTCACTGAAGGTGGCATCACGTAGAGAGTCTTTGAAATCCTTGAGGGGAGTACGGCACTTACGGCCGTAGAGCATCTCATAAGGAGATACTCCTAGGGACTCATTGGGAAGACTTCTATATATATGCATTATCAGATCTATTTGCTTATCCCAATCCTTAGAGGTTTCACTACAAAACTTTTTCAGGAGTGCTTTAATAGTCTGATGACTACGCTCAAGAGAACCCTGTGAAGCAGGATGATAGGGGCTGGACAATACCTGTTTGATGTTGAACTCCTCCAGTGTCCTTTTGAAGAGATCACTGGTGAAGTTGGTACCACAGTCGCTCTGAACCTCCCTGGGAAATCCATACTGGGTGAAGATCTTCAATAAGTGCTTCACAACCGTAGCAGCCGTAATGTTCTTTACTGGAACTGCTATGGGGAATCTGGTGGTAGGATACAGGATGGTTAAGATATAGGCGTTACCTGAACTGGTCCGAGGTAAAGGACCAACACAGTCTATAATAAGTCTGTGGAAAGGTTCCACAGGCACCTGTATGGGAATCAGTGGCGCTCTTGGAATAGAGATGTTCGGTTTACCTGCCATCTGACATGTATGACACTGTTTTACGTACTGTTTGACGCTATTTACCATACCTGCCAGTAGTAGTCTTGACGGATTCCATGGTAAGTCTTGTCGAATCCGTAGTGGGAGAGTGCTCCGTGGGCCAGATGTAGAATAGTGGGGCGCAGGCTGGCAGGAATCACAAGTTGTTCAACGTTGGCCCAATCGTCCTCCTCCTTCAGTTTACTGGGTCTATATCTGCGGTAGAGCAAGTCGTTCTCTAGGAAGAACCCAGGAATACTGTCGGGTTGAGTCTCAGCCTGGAAAAATAATGGTGTTAAGGTAAGATCTTCCCTCTGTAACTTACGGAACTCCAACTTGGTCAGATTCGGGGGTAGTTTCTGAGGGTCTTGAGGGACAGCGGTAGCAGTAGAGTCAGCTGGCTGTGGTCGTGCGGCTTGTGCACGGGTGGTCACCAGAACCGGAGGAGAAACTTCATCACTCTCTTGAACCTTTGCTGGAACACACTCAAATATAGGGTTATCTGGCACAGAGGTACACACCTGGGGTTTGTCCATGACGATCAGGTTGGTCGGTTGCAGGTCTTCTGCCAAGTCGTTGCCTAGGAGAAGTTGCACTCCAGGCATGGGAAAAGGCTTTTCCCTGACGGCGACTTGGACTTCTCCGTTCACGAAGGGACAATCCAGGTGGACTCTGGCGAGAGGATAAGGAGTGGTAGCAGTGAGGTCAGTGATGAAGACAGTTTCTCCGGTGTAGGCGATGTTGGGCACAGCCGACTTCAAGATGATCGATTGAAGAGCCGCTGTGTCCCTCAAGATCTTCAATTTGAAACGTCCCTCCGGATTTGAACCGTTGGCAGAGACAGTTCCAGTATACAGGTGGTTACTGAAAAGAGAAAGATCATTAACATGAACACCAACATTCATCACAGGCTTACCGGACTTAGGAGGAGTTGGTTTGGGTTTTTGCGTGTCGGTGGTTCCTTTGTATTGAGACTTACCACATTTATCTATGGTATGTCCATAGAGTCTACAATACTTGCAGTACAATTGCGAGCCAGCTTGATCGGTACTCACTTTCTCGTAACTGTACCACGACTTCTTACTGGAGGATGGTTCTGGTGTCAGCCGGTGGATGAGGCTGTAAGTGTCGACCGACTTAGCACACTTCAGGTAGTCTGTTTCTTCTTTATCTGCTAAATATAGACGGACAGGAGGCGGCACACGCCTCAAGAATTCTTCAACTAGCATCAGGTTGACGAGTTCTGCAAAGGTAGAGACATGTGCTGCTTCCAGCCATTTCATAAAATATCTCCTTTTGGTGTTAGCAAACTCGAGAAAGGTAGTGGTACTTGCCTTCAGGTGGTCACGGAATTTCCTTCGATAACTTTCGGTGGAGAGAAGGTAGGCGTCCAACACTGCTTGTTTCAGACTCTCAGACTTGTCATTCTCAGACGCCAAAGTACTGAGTGTGACTGCAGCTCTACCTGTAAGATGGACTCTGAGAAGTGTGCCCCATTGGTCGGCAGGCCAACGAAGTTGATTAGCAAAGGGTTTCAAAGGTGGTAAAAAACACGTCAACTTCTGTTTCTACAAATGATGGCATTAACTTACTTGCATGTGATATATTAAAACTGATGGGAAGATTGGCAGTAGCTTGCTGGCGTTGAGCGAGGTGTGAAGTTTCCAACGCGAATTCTCGTTGACGACACTCCATAACCAAAGTTGCTTGGTGTTTGTCATGTTCGTGTTGCATCTCCAACTCGCGTCGTTTTGTTTCAAGCTGTATTCGTTCACGTTCACGGAGTAATGCAATCTCACGTTCTTGTTCTTTCTTTCGTATGGCAGCTGCTTCCCTTTGTTGCTCGAGGGCTTCCCTTTGCTGCTCACGTTCAATCTTGGCCAGCTCTAGTTTGAGTTTCATCGTTGCCACATCAGTTTTATCTGCAATAAAGTAAGTTTCGTGAGTTTCAGAGTCTATCTTACCTTGCTCTAAGAAGTGATCCAGAAACAGGTTGTGTATTTCATTTTTGGTGGCTTGGTAGGGAACTTCCAGTTGATACTCATGTGCAAGAGTGTGTAATTCAGTCCTCTTGGCACGACTTAAAGTCCCTATTTCACCTGCTGGATCTGCACGGAAAGCTTGGAGACGAAACATTGTGAAATTAGCAAATAAATGCACAACGAAATTACCGTTGTGATATAGTGAATGTCAGAAACAGGACAACGTGGCAACTGGTACCTATCCTGTGGAATCTTTAACAATTAAAGTTAATTACAAGATGTTAAATGATTAATTTAAATCAAGATCGCAGGAAATCTTGTACCCGGTACTCATGTAAGAGGATAAGGGCAAGAAAATCCTACTAAACAAGTGAAACTGAGTTTCTCAAACAAATGAAACAGTTAATTGCCTCTAAAGTAAAATTGGTAGTCCAAGGATGTAGGCATACCTTGCCGAGTCTCTATAGGACATAAGCAAGTTTTCCCACTGAAATTAATATGATACTTACAGAATTAGCGAACTTTTTTGCTCTGAAAAAGAAAGCTAATTCCCTACCAATGTATGTATCATCATCTCTGATTGACGTGTAGGGGTGCGAGGTGTCAACTGGTGACGAGAACTGCTGCTGAGGTCCCAATTCAGCAACTAAAGTTCGTGCTAGAGGAACTATGGCCCTCTTTATCCTCCTACTGTCAGATTGCAGAAGATTAGGTGCACTTGACCCGGGGGCAGACCACAGTACCAGGGTACCAATATGATGATCTGTCGAAAATATGAGAAATATCCAAGGGACAAAAGATGGTAAACACGAGTAATAACACGGAGGGAGAGATGACCAATTAAGAGTATGACTGAGGCCTACAGTCACCACATAATCCAAAGTTGTCTCACCTTCACCATATGCTACTCTCGGAATGCACAATACACACAGCACCATATAAAATTGAAATTGAATATGAAAAATAGTAAAAGCTATGTTACCAAAGCCAAATACGCTTACCATAAATTACTACTTGGCACCAGTACCTGAGTGAAGCTCCTACGGCAGGCCCCCACTTTATGTTACGGTAACGCGTTGGTGTTCGGCTGTTTCAAAAGCTAGGGGCATGGCCTCGTCACGTAAAGAAAAAAAAAAGAGAAAAGCTGGAACTTTCGTCTGTGGTAAGGTAATGGGAAGACACACAAAACACAAGTAAATTTAACAATGAAATTTTAATTACGTTAGAAAAGCAGGACATGAATAAAATTGAGCATAAAAATGTAACAGACAAATCAACAAACAAAATAATAAGAATAGTCACTGGCAAATGAAGAGTTACGTTAAGACAAGTGAATAATAGCAAAGTAAATAATAGTGCAGGAATATTGGCTTCAAGCTGCCAATACACGTAAACCAAGGCTTAGTCTACCAATGAGACGTGTCAACTGTGTGGAGCACTGAGATATTCTGCCTTCTCTAGGTCGCTGTAGCCCAGACATCAACTTGTGGAGGAGGGTGGTGGGGCAGGTGCGACTGGACACCAGCCAATCAGCGACAGGCAGGCGATGGACAAGCAGTTTGCCGGTTAACGGTGGCGGGGGCGAGCAGGTGCGCCGGTGCTGGATACGTTTTGCTCTCTGGGCAAAACGTGAAACTTTCATCAAATTATTTTCAGAAATTGATTTTAGACGAATATTTAAGAAAAAGAACGTTTTGTTGATAAAGAGAACAGCTCCTATTAACTGGAACTGATGGATAATGCAAGAATAAAGAGATGAAAGCACCTGTTCGATGCACAAATCTAGAAGAATAGTAGTAAGAAGTGTCCACAAAGTGGATATACAGCTGGTGCTTCTATAGCATTGGTGAGTAATACATAATAACACAAATAATAATGAGTAATTATGTTATTATGCTCTATTTTGTTATATTTCATATAAATACATTGTCCAATATTATTAACAGTTACTTTGAACAATGTCCAAAAATGTTTTTTTTTACCTATAGATAAAGGTAAACATATATCTTTAAAGCTCCTTTAAGTTTACACTGAAAATATGTAAATTTGAAGGTTGTAGGTATAGTGGCTTTAGAATACACTGAGTCAACAAATTTACTCCTGAAGTTATCCTAACTTTTATTCTCTGTTCCAGAGAATGTTGGATGACTGATAGAATGCAGCTTGACTTCTAGTTATGCTGTATTAGAGGAAGCTTTGGCTGTTGCCTTTCACTTGTTAATTATTTTAGCGAAAAGATTCAAACTGGTCTGTATATAATCCTCTTACAGTGCCAGATCAGTCATAACATCGTCTAATACAGCATCAGATAAATTGATTTTGGCAGGATCGACCAAATAATTTTCTATCTGGCATTTGACTTGCTCAAACTTACTTGTGGCTATGTGAAAGTATCTTTTCAGTTCAACATAGTCGACTTGTGATTGCTGGGACAGATCTTGACATTTATTAATCTGTATGGTCAAGTGATCTTTGAGACCTATGAGGGGTCATTTTCAGTTTTTCTAGTTTAGCCATTGTAACACGGGGGGTTGGGGTATTCGTTCTGTTTTTTGTATCTTTGTTCTCTCTCTACCCCTCTTTTTACCCGTATTCTACTTTAAATCTCTACCATGGGACTCCAAACTTTTACGTGAGCCGACCCCGCACTACGTAGTCTTAAGACGATTGACCGACTTAAGATTCTACAACCCATATGACGTGAAATAGACTTCTAGCAAAACTCTAGAATCACTTTTTTGCTGTCACCACCAGACCAGTAACACTGAGCAATGATCGAGTTATGGATCGATCATGCTAATCAATAAACTTTGGGGCTTGATCCCCACTAGTAATAGATGACTTGGATATCCGAAAGTGTGGAATTAATTGATAATCAAAGAGAATACTGAATTATGATTCGGTGTTAGAATCGGCGCCCAACTCAAATCGGCCTCGCCGGCTACCAACGTGGTACGGACCAATTCACATAAATTACACAAAAAATGGAATTTCATAAAAAAGACAATTTAATAGCTAAATGGTGTTTTCAAAAACTAAACAAAATCTAAATCAATTCACTCCCTAACCTGAACACTTCCTACTTGACCTTATCAGCAATGAGTTGACCTACACCCTTTACAAAAACTCTGAGCAAACTTTACTTTTTTGGCGACCAGTTAGATGTTTGTGCTTGTCTGGGGAAAGAGGTGGAGTGGACACCTTCCCTGTGTTGCTCCAGAACCCACACTGTGCTCTCTCTGATGCTCCTCTACCCAGGAGCCCAGAGCAGAGTATTGTTCCGCCTAGTTTACCAAGTTACTTAGCAAAGCTTAAGTTTAACAACTAATCTCTGTTGCACTGAATGATCCAGATTGGTTGAATTATTTTAACTGAAGTTACTTACACAAGCATCTTAGGGAAGAGCTATTCCCAATTACAAAATGGCTATTTGACCTTTGAGAATTACTGAATGTAGAAACTCTGCTGACCTGTGACCGCCATTTCACCGAGGTCACTCTGCGCTACAGCCTAGTCCTGGCTCGTGACGTCACTGATGGTGACTTAACTCATTCTCCTAATAATTAGAATCCTCTTGATAAATATTATATAATTTGAATGAAGACTAATTTCTCTAAATAAGTGAATACTATAGAATGATTCATTATACGTTGCTATGAGACAAAGGGCACCAGCCATTTTGTGACCCAGACTTGCTAATTCCCAGGGGGATGCATCTTGTGCTTCCAGGGTCAGGTCACTTCCACTTGACTCCAATCTTCCCAAACTCCCCTTTCTGAGATAAAACATTCTAGATCATTCCCACAACAGCTAGTTTGTTACAACCCCCCGCACAAGCAACTTAGTAAACCTTGTTAATTTGTACAAACTAACGAGGTTTAGTACCCAAACCCACAATAAACTCAACTCATGCCATAAACAAAAGCTAACCTAACTAAGAAAATTTGGCAATCTTTAGATTGTCCAACAACATCATAATAAACATGTTCAAATTCATAAATTTCTCAGCTGTCAACTGACAGCAATCCTTCAACATCAGGAAACATAAATCCTACTCCTACTGACATAGCTAAATAACATGTCCCTACTCCTAACAGCAAAGACTAGCTATTAAAATCTCTTGGCTCTTCACTAGCCAAGTTCATGTGTCCTCTAAGAGCCGGCCACACCATGCTCCACCATAAAACATAAAAGTTATATCTTCAGACTGAACTTTCAGTCATCCGGGAGCGTACTACTGAACTCTACCAAGTTCACATCCGTGTACTATCCACTCCCCAATCAATGTCAACCTTGACATGCTAAGGAACACACTTAATGTTTATTACATGTATCTAAAATATAAAAAAAATTCCTACTATAGTATATAAGAGGTTACAGCTGACTGTACAGCCAAGTGTTCGCACTCACTATAAGAGTGTCAATGTTTATATTGGTCCGCCTCTCCTGTGTTCAAACATTCTGAAAAAAACAACAACATAATTTTCCATAACCGTTTGTTCAGGGCTTAGACCATTACACAGGGGCTTCGATTTTAATCACTGACCAATTTATAGAGTAAGATTTTCATCTTATACCAGAATAATTATTTTAAATCTGTTTTCCAACATTTATAAAGTATTGTGGTTCTAAATCTGTTTTTCAACATTTAAAAAAGTGTCCAGATATTCTTTATACAGATGTTCAGAGCCAACTTTGTCTTTTGTACCAACTGTTTATATTGAGTAAAAAAAAATCGATGCTGATGGACGCTGAATGTAGTCGCTGACAATGATTTTGTCGATCTTGCTTCTCCCATGCGTGGACATCGATACCTGGTCCTCTTGTACTCCCATCCGGTAGTCTTGAATGACGACAGAGTGTAGTAGAGCGGAGGGCCAAGTGACAGCTGTAGAATACTGTTACTTCGGCCATTGATCTTGCTCCCGACAGTCCACAGGCCTTCATATCAATCACAGTTCACACGGCAGTCTTGATGTTAAACTTGACGGCGCAGATGACCACAGCAGAGCAGAACTGGATGTACCAACGGTGTCTCGTGACAGTAGTGGTGTCAGAAGGTCATAGAGGCGGGTTGCTTGTTTGCAGAACAGGTGAATCTCGTCTTCCATCATTGCTCACGTCATCTCAGGCGTTTCTTAATGTCACCAGGTTAATAGGCCGTAAACACCACCTGTGTATACCCTCGTACCGCCGACTTTAGGCCAAAGGAGACAATTTTGCGACCTTCTATTGGCGAGTCCCGGTACTCTGTAGGGAAACCGTGCCTTCCACCTGTGGCCGCCTTAGTTCCGCGTTCCTGTTGCTTCAGATGACTTAATCATTAATCTTCCGGCGAAATTCTTGAGTACTGCTACGTGCTTTCCATTTCTTGACCTCTCCTCCAACACTGCTGGAATGGCTGCAGTCTTGATGACGCAGCAGGTAGGTAGTGGTGATCTCGAGACAGCTACCCCGGCGTTGTATGGCACCTCCGGTGACTGCTATAATGTGGACAGCTCGCTGGCCCTGACGACCTCGTTAGTGACGTGAGGCGTCGGCCGGGTGACTCTTGGATAGTCACTCATCCCCAAAGTAACTGATGTATGGGTTACTGGGTCTGGTGGGGGAGGGCTTTGTGTAACGTGCCTCCCCCCTCGGTCTTTACAGACAAGGGTTCATGTGTGGCTGAAACAACTGGGTCGGTGTACCAATCAGACCTGGGAACAGGCAGACACAACACAGCGGAAGCATAGATATACTCTATGTTTGGTGGAGGTGGAATCCCAGAGCACGGTAAAAGCTGCTACCTGAGTTAAGTAAAGTAATAGTTCATCTCATTGCTTCTACAGGAAAATCTAATGAATACTAAAGTATACTAACCACGGAAGTTACTTTACTGTATAGCGCGAGATCTCGTCACCATAGGGTGGCGAGACTGCACCTGACTACTGATGAGCGATGACAGAGGATCATCCCCATCCTCTGACTCGTCGGTGAAGCCATGAGTCAGCACTGCTGAGTCAGGAACTAGACCCGCTGAAGGCAGTTCTAATTCTTCTCTAGCATGATATTGTTTCAATTTATTTACATGAATTGTCCTTTCCACCTGGTCCTCGAATACTCCTTTTATAACAAGATTAACCGGCCCCGCCCTTTTAATTACTCTATACGGACCTCGCCACCTCGGAGCCAGTTTCCTACTCTGATTGGCGGGCGCAGCCTCATTCACTCTCAATACGAGGCTTCCTTCCTTCAACTCAAGAGGGCGCACTTTCTTGTCATAAAAATGAGCATACCGATTCCGTGCCTTCTTGGATGCTTCAGCTGCAATATTCCATGTGTTTCTCATTTTTCCAAGGACCTCTGAAGGATAGTCCTCCCCGTATGCAACATTATGTCTGTTAAGCAGACCTGAGGGGAAATTGCACGAATTACCAGTAAACAAATGAAGGGGTTGGGTGTTAATTGACTGGTGGATGGCAGTATTCAAGGCTAATTGAACATAGGGTAGGTGTTCATCCCAATAGTTTGCATCATGTTCAGCAAGGATTGCAAGCATATCCTTGACTGAACGATTAGTCCGTTCCATCATTCCGTTTGCTTGTGGGCGGCAAGCTGTTGTAAAAGCCGAAGTTGTCTCTAAAATCTTACAAACTTCCCTAAATATATTCCCATTGAATTCTTGACCCCGGTCAGAGACTAAAATTTTAGGAGGTTCGAATACAGTAACGAACCTACACAAGAACGCATCTGCAACCGTACGAGAATCCTTCTGAGGTAATGCAACTAGTGTAGTGTACCTAGACAGATGGTCAACTAGCACCAACACGTATCTGTTACCTGAATGACTGTGATGTAAATCAATCAAATCGGCCCCCACACGGTCTAGAGGTTCACGAATTTCAGGAAATTCCTGAAGTGGGGCTTGTACCTTAAGGGTGCCTTTCCTTCTCTGGCAACGATTGCACGACTTCACGAAATATATTACTTAAGAAAGTAATCCTGGAAAATAAAATAGAGACTTTGCCGTTAAGTGGGCTTTAAAGACCCCCGGATGCCCTGCAATTTTAGATGCATGTGCAAGCTTTAATGCTGACGACCGCAACGCGTCTGGAATAACTAGTTGAAATACTGCCCTATCATTCTGGCTATTAACATAATACAGGACGCCCTGTTTCATTTCAAAATCATGAATAGGTAAATTCTTCTTCTTTTTCGGGTATTTTCCTCCCTCTAAATACTCAATAATTTCTTTCCATCTAGGCTCGCTCATCTGGTATTCTCTCATTTTATCTGATGGAATGGTTTCAATATTTTCATTAACTTGAACTGCTGCTATGTTTTTACTTAGCGTATCTGGCACAACATGTGCTGGACCAGGCTTGTACAAATTCTGGAATGAGTGGGCCGAAAGTTCGTGAGACCAGCGTGACATTCGTGGGCATTTTGTTCTCTTCTTAAATATGTGTGTTAACGCTCGATGGTCTGTGTAGATTACAAAGTGCCGCTGAAATAGGTAAGGCTCGAAATACCTAACTGATTCTACAACTGCCAGTGCCTCCTGATCTGTAGCTGAATAACGTACTTCAGGTCCCTTGACCTTTCTACTGAAATAGGCTACCGGATGGGGTAAATTATCCGCATCTCGATGAATTAAACACCCGCCAATAGCTATAACGCTGGCGTCAGTGTGCACCTCCCACTCTTTATCGAAATCAGGAATAGCCAATACCGGTGTCGTGATTAGTTGGTCTTTCGGTTTGCGGTAGGCTTCGTCATGCTCAGATTTCTTCACAAACTTCGCATTTTTCTTTGTCAGATCAGTCAGGGGTGCTGAAATGCCAGCGAAACCTTCAATATGACGACGAAAATATCCGGCCGCCCCCAAAAACCTACGCACGTCCTTTGCTGTCCTTGGAGTAGGCATGTCAGCAATAGCGCTGCAAGAATCTGGGTCAGGCCGGATACCATCTGGGCACACCTGGAACCCCAGAAATTTGAATTTCTGAGCCGCCAGGGTGCACTTCTAAACACTTAGCTTGAAACCTGCCTGATCTAACAATGTCAAAGTCTCAGTCAAGTCCCGTAGATGTTCCTCAAACGTTCTGGAATATATCACAACATCATCCAGGTACGCTAAAGAATGCCTACCCAGGACCGGGCTGAGGATGAAGTTGATGGCCCTCTGAAATGATGAAGGCGCTGTCTTTAAACCAAATGGCATCCTACGGAATTGATAAGTGTGCCTACCATCCGAGAATGCTGTTTTATCCCTATCCTGTTCTGCCACCGGAATCACCCAATACGCCGATTTCGCGTCAAGAGTTGGGAAATACTTTGCAGCACCAAATTGATCTATTATCTCCTGTATTCGGGGCAATGGATACACATCACCCTTTGTTATTTCGTTCACCTTTCGGTAGTCAACACAGAAACGATAACTACCGTCGGGTTTCCGAACTAGCACAACAGGAGAGAGCCACGGTGACGTACTAGGCTCTATCACGCCCTGCTTCAACATTTTCTGGAACTCCTCCCTGATAACGTTCTTTGCCTGTTCTGGCAACCTCCACTGTCTCGTGTACACAGGCAAATGATTATCAGTTGGAATGGTGTGCTCAATCTTATCAAGGAGACTAATCTGGTCATCCTCCGTTGCAAATAATTTAGGGAATTTCCGCAAAACTCCTCTCAGTGCCTTCCTATCCACCTGAGTAACTGTTACAAATCAAGGGCTGAAATTAATTTTTCTACTTCTTCCACATTCCGTGCAACATTTCTCGTCTCGTATTGTACTTTGGATGGTGTTTTAGTATCTATCATGTTCAATGCACTACATTGTGCAGTGACGGTTGGCGTCTCAACTGACTCATGGTGAAAGATTTCTGTGCCCTCCACCATGGTTCCCTGAGATACCCTATCACCTACCCTGAAGCGAAACGTCTTGTGTGAAAGATTGACAACCGGAATAAGTGCACCTTTATCGACCACAACAATTAAGTGATGAGGAATTAATAAGTTATCACATCTTCCAGCCACCTGAAGGGTGGTACCTGGTTGTATGTGACGTCCAACGGCTACTTAATAAATTTAACAGAATGTGGGGGGCAACTCTGTTTGGTCAATGCATGCAATGAACAAGACCTCTTAATTGTGTCTGGAAGAGACTTAAAAATCAATTTTGGATAGTGCGCATTATATTTTTGCTTCCTCTTAATTGAAGCTACAATTGGGGGATGGTCGATCATCTCCACTGGGTAGGAAGTGTGTCCCAACTGCAACCTGCAGTTCCTAGCGCCTTTTTGAGCAGACAAGGAATAATCAAATCGCGACAGAAAATCAGTCCCCATTAAGATGTGACCCGGAAAATCAAGGTTCTCTACGATCGTACATGTGTCAGGCTGCAATTCCCCATCAATCTCAAAATTAATCTCTAATCTCGATCTCAATTTTTTCCCCATTGACCGCTGTTAATGTCCTTGCGCAACGTTTATGATGTGCATACTTAAAATTGCTGAAGGCTGACTTTTTAATTACAGTTGCCTGGCTTCCTGTATCAACAAAAGCTGTCAATCTTACACCTTCCACTTTCAACTCAAATGTATGCCTACCATCACTAGGGGCCTTCTTTCATTGTTTCGCACTAGTAACTGGACAATCCCTCTGTATACGTCCGCTCTCCCCACAGGAGTAACACCTCCGCGGATCCCTGTTGGTACCCCGCGCAGGGTGGCTCGAACGTGCAGCTGAGGGCTGCTTCCCGCCTGACGAACCCGCGCCACAGTTATTCGTCTTGGCCCCCTCGCCTTTACTTAACGCCCCTACGTATGGGGACGACCGAGCGCCCGACTTTTCTGTGCGCATCTGCGTATCTAAGGCTGTGGCGGCCTGGGGTTGGGAAAAAGGTAGGGGTATGGCTTGGGTGGCCTGGGGTTGGGAAAATGGTAGAGGTATGGCTCGGGTGGCCTGGGGTTGGGGTATGGATTGAGGTTGGGGTTGGGGTTGAGGTATGGTGTGGGTGGCCTGGGGTTGGGGTATGGATTGAGGTTGGGAGTGGGGTTGGGGTTGAGGTATGGTGTGGGTAGTCCCAGGTTGGGGTGTGGATTGAGGTTGGGGTTGGGGTTGAGGTATGGTGTGGGTAGCCTGGGGTTGGAATGGGTATAGAGTGGCCTGTTGGAATGGGTATGGGGTGGCCTGGGGTTGAAATGGGTATGGGGTGGCCTGGGGTTGGGGGAAGGGTTGGTATAGGAAATGAGGATGGGGTTGGTATGGGAATTGAGGATGGGGTTGGTATAGGAGGTGGGGTTGGGGTTGTTGTAGTGATGGGTGAGGTGTACCTAGGTTCTGTGGTATTGGCGTTATGTGAGGTAGTTCCTGCTGTTGGTGTGGTTGTTCTTGCTGGTCATGTTCCCTACTGACTCCACCTGTGACGTCTGCTAAGTTACCTGAGCGGTCCACCAGGTCCCCTGTAGTACCAGAAGAGGTGCTGTCCTCTACACTTTCACTCCCACTGGTACCTACTGACTGGTCACTGTCTAGGTTAAACATTCCCTGGGATTCATGGTGTGCCATGTCTCTTGTGACTACCCTTTAATACACCCTCGACCCGGACTCACTACAACCGTGATCTTACACAAATAAAAAAAATCACAACTCTCTTCCAAGAGAAAACCAACAAAATTCCCAAAATTAGGAAAGACAACGATTAATCGAGAGAATCGTTGAAGTGGATTCAATGAATGAGCGTCTGCCCCGCACTCGTGTTCGATCGTGAAATAACCCGCAGTTCTATTACTGAAAACTAAGTCCTTTACGTTAAACGTTAAAGAGTCGAATTTATATAGAACAATTAAAATGATAACAGTAACTAATCGCGCAGCACTCGTGATGGATTAATATAGAATATTTACTGTACTTGAACACTAGACGCACTTGAAGTGAACAGCGTGGCCACTGATGACTGGCGGAGCGGGACCAGCTGAGCTGAAAAACACAAGTCCCGCGCTTTTTCGCTCAAACGCTTAAAAATCAATATTTTCATTCTGAAGGAAAATAACTAGTTTTACGTTAATAAACCGCTCTAGCGATTAATTAATATAAACACCCAGGAAAAATATTTGCTTGCCAAAATTGAATTTTCACCAAAAACCGCGTTTTTTCTCAAATGCTGGAATCTGCCAATTTTTCTGCACCCGGAAAAAAATCTATCACCCCAAATATTGCAAAACTCCCTTAATTCACAAAAATGGGTTTTTCGTTCCCATATATGAATACACTGTTATTTAATACTGACGCTGTATACAGAACAATACTGATGCCGCAGGTGGTTTAAACACTCATTAATTCGAATTTTCGTCAAAATCCGAGGTTTTCACATCACTTGGACTCTAACAAAAATACAAAACAATTTTATCGAAAAATAACTAAATTCGGCAAAAAATGTAATTATCACTGTTTAATGCTTAAGAACAGAATTATGTCCCTTGAGCACACTCGAGGGTAATACTGACCCTAGAATATACACAAAACATGAAAATTCGAATTTTCGCCAAAAAGTCAGATTCTAGCCCAAGCTGGACTTAAAAAATTTTCCACCTACGTTTCTACCAAAAAAATTCTATGTCTAAAATCGCAATTCTACCATCTTACTGGTAACTAGAATAATATCACTCGCATCGACTGGGGAATCCTAATGATACCCAGATCATATACATTACTCGCGAATACCAATTAATTACAGTTAACGACTTTCCGACGTTGACTTAGCCGAAAACTTATCCCAAAATACTTAGAAATATTCCACGAACTCCATTAAGCATTTACAACGAAAATTACTATCCCTTAACATAATTCCTTCACTAACTATAGCGACCAACATATAGTCCTAAGTTCAGAGGATTAACTACGCTCTAGAAAACCACACCTCTGACTTAGCCTAATACAATAGGGAATAGCAAAACTTAATGTACGGACTTAGCCTAATGTACAAGAAACTACCGAACACTTGGGGAAAAAAGAATTACCCGGGGATTGAATTTATGGGAAACAAAAATTGGTAATCTCTAGAACACACAAATAAAAGGAATTACTTTCCATAAAATTAATTATATATAATTCGAAGATACACTTGATGTAATCCTATAATCGCTCCTACCGGCTCCCCGTACTGCGCCTAGCCTGGGGGTCTCGACCACCTAGATTCTAACAGAGCGACACGCAGCTTTCAGCAACAATTAAGACTAGACACGACTTAAGATTCTACAACCCGTATGACGTGCAATAGACTTCTAGCAAAACTCTAGAATAACTTTTTCGCTGTCACCACCAGACCAGTAACACTGAGCAATGATCGAGTTCTGGATCGATCATGCTAATCAATAAACTTTGGGGCTTGATCCCCACTAGTAATAGATGACTTGGATATCTGAAAGTGTGGAATTAATTAATAAGCAAAGGGAATACTGAATTATGCAACCCGCTCTCGCACAAGACAGCACATATATGACTTAATGCTTAAGGTCAATATGTTGAATATGAATTAGTACATATGTGGTATATTCCCAGTTACATTTTTTCCAAGGCCCAAACTCTTCCTCACGTACTAATTTACGTCTCACAATACCCGTCCATCACCGTAGACAGCAGATAGTCGTGATTGGTTCACTTGTAATGCAAATTGTAGTTTTCAGGTCCCCCATGTGTTGTCAAATTTACCTGCTATTGTCTATGCTCTTAGAATATTACAGATCAGCTACATCCTATTGAAGTTTCATAGTTTTGTTTTGAGAAATATTAGTTGTTCTTAGTAAATTATAATAAGCACTATAAATTATTACATAGAATAATAGTGCTTCACCAATCAACAATATATACACTAGTTTGTGCTATAAAAATCTTTAAAGGATGTATTGTAGGAACGTTAACAGAAAACAATGTTACGTTGGAATGTCTATGGGGTAAACTACTGCAAACAGGATTATATAGAGTCTACTAACTACTGTAAAATGGGTATAGGGTCCACTACCACCTGTTAGGTGGGTAAGGGGTCCATACCGCTTGTTGGATGGGTCTGGACCCAATAACTTCCCACAGGATAAGTATGGGGTCCACTACCCTCTACAGGATGGGTATATGGTCCACTAATACACACAAAATGTGTATGGCGTCCACTACCGCCTGCAGGATGGGTATGGGTTCACTACTGCCCACAGGATGGGTTTGGGGGCCACTATCATCTACAGGATGAGTAAGGGGTCCACTACTTCCCAATGGATGGGTATATATTCCACTTCCACCCAAGGGATGTGTGAGGCGTTCACTATACCACCCACAGGATGGGTATGGGGTCCACAATCACCCACAGGATGAAAATTGTGTCAACTACCGCCCACAGGATGGGTATGGCCTCCATTGTCACCCACAGCATGAGTATAGGGTCCAGTTCCGTCCACGGAATGGGTATATGGTTAACTACCACCGACAGGATGGGTCTATCGTCTACTGCCGCCCATAGGATGGGTATGGGGTTAACTTTTTTATTTTTTTTTTATATACAAGAGTTGTTACATTCTTGTACAGTCACTAGTACGCGTAGCGTTTCAGGCAGGTCCCTGGAATACGACCCCCGCCGCGAAGAATCGTTTTTACAACCAAGTACACATTTTACTGTTGAGTTAAACAGAGGCTATAGTTAAGGATTTGCGCCCAGTAAATCCTCCCCGGCCAGGATACGAACCAATGGCAGAGCGCTCACTCATAGGTGAGCTCAACTACCGCTCAACTACCACCCATAGGCGTCCACTATGGGCATATGGGGTCCACTACCGCCCACAGGGTGGGTATTGGATCCATTACCGACCAGAGGATAGGTATGGGGTCCACTACCGCCCACAGGATAGGTATGGGTCCACTATCACCCACAGGATGGGTACGAGGTCCACTATCACCCACAGGAAGGGTATGGGGTCCACTACCGCCCACAGGATACGTATGGGGTTCACTACCGACCACAGGATAGGCATGGGATCCACTACCGCCCACAGGATTGGTATGGGGCTCACTACCGCCCACATGTACAATCTACCGCCACTACCGCCGACATACAATGTATGTATGTTATGTAACTATATAACCTGAGCTTGTAAAAGCACCTTAATCACCTTCAGTGCTTAAGTGCTTTATTGCACACTAGTTTCTCTATCAGCTATCTCACCCTGTCAGAGTAAAAGAGACAATGTAAGTGAATGCATGTGTGTGTGTATGTATATGCATGTGTATTAAGTATATATGGAAGCTGATCAGAATTACATTTCACCTTTGTAAATGCACATTAATGACACTATGTAAAAGACACATCGAACACGTTATGTAGGGCATACGTAAATCTGTGTAGCTATGGATTTACGTATGTAGGTTAGCTTAGCATTTTAAAAGCACCGAATCACCTTCTGTGGTTTGATTGTTCAATAAACCCTTGAACTATATGTTTAACACATCTCTAACCCTGTCCATGGAGGACAGAAGAAAATGTATATATGGTGGTTAGCATTGTAACTGTGTGGCCACGTCTGTGGTAGAAAATAATAATCAAATAATAATAATAAAACTACCACCAACAGGATGCGTATGGGGTCCACAACCCGCCCACAAGGTGGGTGTGGGGTCCACTACTGCCTACAGGATAGCTATGGGGTCACTACCACCCACAGGATGGTAATGGGGGGTCCACTACCGCTCACAGGATACGTATGGGATCCACAACCGCCCACAGGGTGGGTATGGGGGCCACGTCCATCCACAGGATGGGTATGGGGTCCACTACCGCCCACATGGTGGGTACGAGGGGGGGCCACTACTACCACAGTTTGGGTATGGGGTCACAATACCACCCACAGGAAGGGCATGGGGTCCAGTACCGCCAAAAAGATTGGTATGGGGATGCACTACCGCCCACAGAATGGGTATGGGGGTCCACTACCACCCACAGGAAAATATGGGGTCTGCTAGCACCCACAAGATGGGTATGGAGTTCACTACCACCCACAGGATGAGTATGGGGGCCACTACCACCCACAGGATGGGTATGGGGTCCACTACCATCCACTAGGTGGGTATGGGGTTCACTAGCACCCACAGGATGGGTATGGGGTCCACTACCACCCACTAGATGAGCATGGAGTCCACTAGCACCCACAAGATGAGTATGGGGTCCACTACCACCCACTAGATGCGTATGGGGTTCACTACCACCCACAGGATGGGTATGGGGTCCACTACCACCCACTAGATGGGTATGGGGTCCACTACTACCAACTAGATGGATATGGGGTCCACTAGCTCCCACTAGATGGGTATGGGGTCCACTAGCACCCACAAGATGGGTATGGGGTCCATTTCCTTCCACAGGATGGGTATGGGGTCCATTCCCTTCCACAGGATGGGTATGGGGTCAGTAGTATATTCCGAGCCAGATAATGGCACTTAACAAACAATGGGGGGTACTTATCAGACAATGGAATCAGAGGCGGGGAGATAGGTCCACTTATCAGACAAAGGAATCAGAGGCGGGGTGACAGATAGACCCACCTCAAATTGTAGTCTAGCGGTGAGCCCCCGTCATATTTCACTTACACCGTGTATCTCCGTTTAAAACACTACGTCGTTATATAGGACTAATTAAGGATATATATATTCGAACAAGTCTGAATGGCCCCTCCCTTATATGGGAGTATTTAAGGAGTATTAAATTATAAATCCTCCCCCCCCCAAAGGTTAAAAAAAAACATCAAATAATTTATTAAATGCTTTATAAGGTAAAAACCACAAAATGTATAAGTAATTATGTTAGTTAATAATTGTAGTTTACAGAGTGCTCTTGCCATAT